>NC_083649.1:8600405-8850405 GCF_963576545.1 Limanda limanda | reverse complement strand
CTATGTATGTATGTATGTATCTATCTATCTATGTATCTATCTATCTATCTATCTATCTATCTATCTATCTATCTATCTATCTATCTATCTATCTATCTATCTATCTATCTATCTATCTATCTATCTATCTATCTATCTATCTATCTATCTATCTATCTATCTATGTATCCATCTATCTATCTATCTATGTATCTATCTATCTGTCTATCTATCTGTCTATCTGTCTATCTGTCTATCTGTCTATCTATCTGACTATCTGTCTATCTGTCTATCTGTCTATCTATGTATCTATGTATCTATCTATCTATCTGTGTATCTATCTATCTATGAATCTATCTATCTATGTATCTATCTATCTGTCTATCTATCTGTCTATCTATCTATCTATCTATCTATCTATCTATCTATCTATCTATCTATCTATCTATCTATCTATCTATCTATCTATCTATCTATCTATCTATCTATCTATCTATCTATCTATCTATCTATCTATCTATATATGTATGTATCTATGTATGTATGTATGTATCTATCTATCTATCTATCTATCTATCTATCTATCTATCTATCTATCTATCTATCTATCTATCTATCTATCTATCTATCTATCTATCTATCTATCTATCTATCTATCTATCTATCTATCTATCTATCTATCTATCTATCTAGGTATCTATCTATCTATCTAGGTATCTATCTAGGTATCTATCTATCTATCTATCTATCTATCTATCTATCTATCTATCTATCTATCTATCTATCTATCTATCTATCTATCTATCTATCTATCTATCTATCTATCTATCTATCTATCTATCTATCTATCTATCTATCTATCTATCTATCTATCTATCTATCTATCTATCTATCTATCTATCTATCTATCTCTCACTCAGGCCTCTGACATCAAAGCGACAAAAACAGCTTCAACCTCCATATCCAGCCTCAGCCCTTGTGTCTCCACCTGTTCAGCCACTTGTTGGTGGTGTCCAGCGGCGCCGGCAGGCTGCTGCGCTGGCGGGTGTGGTGCCACAGCGTGACCACGGGCTTGACGTTGGCCCGCAGCAGCTGCTGGGCGAAGCAGCGGTAGTAGCCCAGCAGGGTGGTGTTGGGGTGAGCCACATCGCCCGTGGGCACCAGGGCCGACCAGTTCAGAGAGAAATGGAAGTGGTTTACTCCGACCTGCTGGATCTCATCCACCTGCAGAGAGGGAGGAGGGAAACATCTGTACACAGCACTTAGCAGATAATTTTTCTACCATTCCTACATTTTGTATCTCGGTACATGAACTACTGTGTAAGTAGTGGGTAAGATTTAGGTGAAAGTGATCTATCTCATATATAAATAAATTGAATATTAAAATACTAGCCATGTTTTCACTAGTGTGTTTCATTTAAAATGTACAAAATTGTTGTTTTCTTTACCCTAGAACGGAGCCTTTATATTTGAATACTTTATATTTACACCGGTAGCTGGTCCTCTCTATGGAGGCAGCCATGTTTTTTACAGTAGCCCCAACTGGCTCAAACTATTTTTGAGTTTTTAGGTGGAGCATGCAACTTCACCACTAGAAGTCACTTAATTCTACACACTAAACCTTTTATCTTTATAGTCCAGGCAAAGTAGCCTTTTACGACCGACTAATTTTAAAATAATTTTTTTCAGCATAGATCATTTCTATGAGGTGTCCAGAACAACATACTAAAAGTCCTAAGAAATCCTAGTTGAGGAAATATGTTTAATTCTCATCAATCCGAGATGTGTGCCAATGTGGCCCGGCAACAATACACCTCAATGGGGCTATTTTTTTCCTTTAATCCTATCAAAATGAAACTTAACACCATGAAAGTAACCATGAAAAGTAAAAAATTTTGTGTAACAAGTTTCTTTGAAAAGGAATTTTAATATGCAAATTAGCTATACAGAAATCGAATATGCTCAAAATACACTCAAATAGGCTTTTACCAAGTTTTATTGTGGTAGGAGTAAAGGAAAAAATTAAGCCTATTTGGGTGTATTTTGGGCCTATTCGATTAGTGTATAGCTCATTTGCATATTAACTAGACTATTAGTGCAGTAAGAGTTGTTTAAATGCTCAGTGTTTGAGCGGGAGAGAGACCCACCTGTTGTCGGATGGAGGCGTAATCAGCACAGTTTGCCGTTCTCCGTAGAGGCGGAGCACTGAAGCCCTCCAGCTTCATCAGGGCGCCATTGTTGGAGATGTTCCAAAGGTAAACACTGGGGTCAGCTAGCTGGCTGGGCATCGTCTCCACCTGCGACACGAGGGCAGGCCGCACAAAAACACACACAAACAAACACCAATGTAAACATGCACCAGCTCACCACACGTAACCACTGCGTGTACCTCATACACACCAATGCAAATAAAGGCCTAATAGGGCAAATGGACAGGAGGGGGGGGGGGTCCTGTGAGGTGCGGACGCTTTGAGGTTATCTGGTTTATGATTAAGAGAGGATTCATCATCATGGCCGAGTCTGAACTGGACTTTCACCATGAAAACTGCAAGTTCCAAATAATGGAGTGAACCTGATGTGAGTGCGTCAGAGAGCAGAGGAGTGAGTGTTGTTAAATTTCATTTTCACAAAACTTTGGGAATTAAGAACGGGTAACAGAGCTGGGAATTTAATGGACATTCAGCTGAAGATAATTTATAGTAGTAGTTAATTCAATATGTTGTGTTAACTAATGAACACTCTTCACTAAATATATAACGCTGAGTCAGGTAAGGTAATAAGTAGTTAATGTTTTTCTCTTTGTTTCCTGTTTCTGAGGAACTCTTGTGTTGTGTTGTTCATTGACAGTGTTCTGTCCTTCACCGTCCGTCCCACCTGAGCCTCCGTGACTCTTCATCCTTCCACAAACACAAAACCGCTCTCTTCCCGTCCTCGACACAAACACACACTCGTACCTGGATGGAGTTGGCAGACACGCCCCAGGCAAAATCACACGGGAACACTCCCTGCGCCGGTCGGTTCTCTGGAAGCTCCGGGAAACCGTTTCTCTGGATGACGTTTCTTAGGAAATAAAAAAAATGATGATCACATTAGGAGGAGCTGAGAGGGAAAAAACTACCTCTGTAGATTATGTCACATTGTCGAGGTTTAAAAAGGCCTTTAAACAGATCAAAATAAATAAAGTGTACTTTTTTCATGGCAGAAAACTGAAGAACTAATACTTTTACTTTGAAATAACTTTGTTTAATAACTTCTTTTGCTCAGATTTTTGTTATTAGAAAGCTGCTTATTTTATAGTTGTTTTTTTTTCTTTGTAATTTCTTTGTGTTTGCACAATGTCAATTACGTTCTTGAACCTACTGTGTATATGTGAAGTGAGCATTAACAGATGTTTCATGATATTCAAAAGATAAACAATTAAATTCATGAGCGTTATTTGGTCTTTGTCATTAAGATAATTTACACCAGACTTTTGTTTGTTTTATAAACTAATAGGATTTGTTTAAATGCCACATTTGGTGTGAATATTTAAAAACGACTGAAAGGATCAGATTTCAGTTTATTATCTGCAATAGTTGTTTTCCACTGAAGCAACTATTGCAGATAATAAACTGAAATCGGTCAATTATTTACCTTCAGTAGAAAATTGTAACGTCTCAGCAAAGTGACTAAATTAAACTTGAAAACACAGCGACAGGTTATTAATCATCTGTGCCACGGTGTTGTAAATTGACAATGTTGTTCTTCCCCCACTGAGCAGTGTTCACCTGTAGAAGGTGGCAGACGTCTTGGGCTCCCGCTTCATGTCCAGAGTGTTGAAGTCCACGTAGTAGAGTCCTCGTCGTATCAAGTATTCTCTGTGCCACTCGAACCCGTCGATCAGAGACCAGGCGGTGTATCCAATCACATTCACTCCGTCTATGACGATCGCTGCATGGGACACAAAGACAGAAAGACAGACACAGACAATCACAGGGAGACACAGGGAGACAGATACAGAGAGACACAGACAGAAAGACAGAAAGATAGAGAAAAACACAGACAATCAGAGAGACACAGACACAGAGAGACACAGACAGACAAACACAGACAAACACAGACAGACACAGACACACACATGGAGACAGATACAGAGAGACACAGACAGATACATACAAACACAGACAAACACAGACACACACAGACACACACAGGGAGACAGATACAGAGAGACACAGACAGATACGTACAAACACAGACAAACACAGACACACACAGACACACACAGACACACACAGACACACACAGGGAGACAGATACAGAGAGACACAGACAGATTGATACAAACACAGACAAACAGACAAACACAGACAAACACAGACAAACACATACAGACACAGACAGAAACAGACAAACACAGGGAGACACAGACACAGACAAACAAAGACAGACAGACACACACAGACAGAAAGACAGACACAGACACACACAGACACACACAGAGAGAAACAGACAAACACAGACAGACACAGACACAGACAAACAAAGACAGACACACACAGACAGAAAGACAGACACAGACACACACAGACACACACAGACACACACAGACACACACAGAGAGACAGACAAACACAGACAAACACAGACAGACACAGAGAGAAACAGACAAACACAGACAAACACAGACAGGCAGATTGAAGTGGTTACTTCTCTTAATGTCTCAGTTGCAAATGGCTCCATGCCCATATTAGGGATTTGATCTCCGTGCTGCTGTGATTGGTCAGAACTCACATTTCAGGGCCTCGGCGATGAACCTCTTCAGGTAGTACATGTGTTTGGGGTCTTCAGTCTTGGTGGTGCCGAGGACGTACCTGCGTGGAGGAGCAGCAGTGAAAAACAACATGTCCAGCAAACACCCTGGAGCAACACACAGGAAACACAACGAGACCCCGGACACCTACCAGCCGCTCTGCACCACGAAGATGGGCGGCCTGTCGTACTCGGCGTTGACCCAGTAGAGCAGCATCCTCAGGTCCAGGTCCTCCTGCTGCCCGAACTTCAGGCTGTCGTTGATGAGCTGGAAGCTGAGCGCCGCTCCGTGGGACAGGGCGAAGAAGTCGGCCGTCCCCCTCACCTGCTCCCTCTCCTCCCTCGTGAAGGTGGGCAGCCGGGAGCCCAGCCGGGCCCTCATGCAGGGGGGGTAGTCCCCGTCCGTGAACAGCGGCCGGGCGAACCAGCCCAGCACGTGGTCCAGGGAGCACTGGCACTCGCGCAGGCTCTCCAGGCGGGTCCGGCTGGGCTTGATCCAGTGAGAGGCCAGAGCCATGGACAGCTTCCCCTGCTGCCGGGGCCGGTAGTGCCGGTCGTAGAGGTGCCACACGGCCGCGTGAGCCTGGAGGAGAGAGAGAGAGGAGTGATGGAGGAGGAGGAGGAGGAGGAGGAGGAGGAGGAGGAGGAGGAGGAGGAGGAGGAGGAGGAGGAGGAGGAGGAGGAGGAGGAGGAGGAGGAGGAGGAGAAGGAGGAGGACATGGTTATGAAATGATGAAGGAAGGAGAAGGAGGAGGAGGAGGAGGAGGAGGAGGAGGAGGAGGAGGAGGAGGAGGAGGAGGAGGAGGAGGAGGAGGAGGAGGAGGAGGAGGAGGAGGAGGAGGAGGAGGAGGAGGAGGAGGAGGAGGTTATGAAATGATGAAGGAAGGAGGAGGAGGAGGAGGAGGAGGAGGAGGAGGAGGAGGAGGAGGAGGAGGAGGAGGAGGAGGAGGAGGAGGAGGAGGAGGAGGAGGAGGAGGAGGAGGAGGAGAAGGAGGAGGAGGAGGAGGAGGAGAAGGAGGAGAAGGAGAAGGAGGAGAACATGGTTAGGAAATGATGAAGGAAGGAGAAGGAGGAGGAGGAGGAGGAGGAGGAGGAGGAGGAGGACATGGTTATGAAATGATGAAGGAAGGAGAAGGCAAAGCTTGAGAAGGATGGATTGAAGATATCCCATCAGTTAAACTTCATTTCATTCCTCAAAAAGTTTCATAAAGGTAAAAATAAATAATATATATTTTTAGATACCTGTACTTTACTTTGAGATCTTTTCTTTTTTGATTATATACTTTTTAATATAAATATGGAAAGAGATATTGTTTATCTATCTGCTACTGTCCACAGTTTATAAACTAGTTTGTTATAACTGCAATTTCTATAATAATAACAGGTCGGTCAAAATATTACTTATAATACTAATACAAATAAAGTACTTTACTTTTGATAGGAAAATAAAGGATAAGATAGACTTTTAAATACAGAAAGTAATTTGTGTTCCAGGTTGCTCTATGATAACAGTGACGGTGCAAAATACACGAGTAAAATAGAATTAAAAAAGTATTAAGTATATTAATATAAGTGACAGTAAAAATATAAAGTGTATACGGAGTAAATACTTAGCTAGTGCCTACTAGAAATCAAATAAGTTACTATCAAAGTATAGGGCAATAGAAAGTATATAGTACAATGATAATGAGTAATATATTATTAGTAATATGAAGTAATATTGTACATGTTATGATGTTATGAGTATTTGACAGGTTCAGTTAAAACAATTCATCAACCACATACTTACTTAAAAAAACTTTTGAAGACACAAGAACCTTGTAAACATTGTTTTGGAAAGTTGCTATATGAATAAAGTGTATTATTATTATTCTAAACACTTAATAACTAAAAAAAAATACACGAGTAAAATAGAATTTAAAAAGTATAAAGTATATTAATATAAGTGACAATAAAAATATAAAGTGTATAAGGAGTAAATACTGAACCAGTGCCTAATATAAATAAAATAAGTTACTATCAAAGTATAGGACAATAGAAAGTTTAAAGTACAATGAGAGTGAGTAATATATTATTAGCAATATTAAGGTACATGATATGATGTTATGAGTATTTGACAGGTTCAGTTAAAACAACATAATTACTTAAAAACAACTTTTGAAGACACAAGAACCTTGTAAACCTGGTTTTGGAAAGTTGCTATATGAATAAAGTTTATTATTATTATTATAAACACTTAATAACTATACAGATACACAGACTAAATACTGAACCAGTGCCTAATATAAATAAAATAAGTTACTTCTATTGTCAAAGTATAGGACAATAGAAAGTTTAAAGTACAATGAGAGTGAGTAATATATTATTAGTAATATTAAGTTATATTGTACATGATAATATGTTATGAGTATTTGACAGGTTCAGTTAAAACAATTCATCAACCAGATAATTACTTAAAAACAACTTTTGAAGACACAAGAACCTTGTTTTGGAAAGTTGCTATATAAATAAAGTTTATTATTATTATTATAAACACTTATACTACTACATTGCAATATTTATATTTTCCTTTATACTATCTTGTAGTATTATTTATATCATGGTCACTTACTTTTAATTATTTTTTCTGTATCATGGTCACTACTGTTGCAATATTACTTATAATACTTTTGTTTTCATTACAATAACACTTACATCACTCCACTTTCTCCCCAGTACCTGCTTTTGCACAGTGTCTGTTTTGCAGGTTGTTTTTGTTTTCTGTATATTTTTACTCTCATTATGTGTAGTTTAGTAGTGTATATATTTTGATCTTTCTTTTTTATTGTTGCTTCGGCACTGTTATTTAAATTCTGTTTTTCTCTTTTTTGCTGTAACAAGTGAATTTCCCCGTTGTGTGGATAAATAAAGAAATCTAATCTAATCTTAATAACTATACAGATACACAGACTAAATACTGAACCAGTGCCTAATATAAATAAAATAAGTTACTTCTATTGTCAAAGTATAGGACAATAGAAAGTTTAAAGTACAATGAGAGTGAGTAATATATTATTAGTAATATTAAGTAATATTGTACATGATATGATGTTATGAGTATTTGACAGGTTCAGTTAAAACAATTCATCAACCAGATAATTACTTAAAAACAACTTTTGAAGACACAAGAACCTTGTTTTGGAAAGTTGCTATATGAACAAAGTTTATTATTATTATTATAAACACTTAATAACTATACATAATAAATGTATACAATGTGAAACCACGTGTACCTTCAGCAGGTTGTGTCCCACCCGGAACGGCAGGTCGGGGTCGCTCTTGATCCCGGGGGCCACCACTCCGGTCCCGTACCCGTGACGCGCCACCACGAACGGGTTGTCGATGGTGATCCAGATCTTCACGTCGTCCCCGAAGGTCCGGAAGCAGAAGTCCGCGTAGTCCCTGAAGATGCCCACCATCTCCGGGCTGCTCCAGCCCCCCAGGGTCTGCTGCAGGTGGTCGGGCAGGTCCCAGTGGTACAGGGTCACCACCGGCTGCACCCGGATCTCCTTCAGCCTCCGGATCAGGGTCCGGTAGTAGTTGGTCCCGGCCTCGTTGTGGCTGCCTCGGGTCCCGTTGGGGAACATCCGGGCCCAGGACAGGGAGAACCGGTAGTGGCTGACCCCGAGCTGCCGGATGGCCCGGATGTCTGCGTGCAGGTTGTGGTAGCTGTCGCTGCCCACGTCCCCGGTGACCATCCGGTTCCCCCCCCGGGTGAAGGTGTCCCAGATGGAGAGACCCTTCCCGTCCCGGTCGAACGCGCCCTCCACCTGGTAGGCCGCCGTGCCCACCGCCCACAGGAACCCCCGGGGGAAGGAGGCGTAGAGGAAGGCCTGGTCCCCGGGGTACGGCATCCGGCTGAAGCGACCCCAGGTCCGCAGGCCGGCGTTGGGTCTGGAGGAGCCGGGGGGGGCGAGGAGGAGGAGGAGGAGGAGGAAGAGGAGGCCGAGGGGGGCTCGCATGGCTCCAGGTGATGGAGGTCCAGGTTCCTACAGGTTCTCCACTTCTGCTTCACCTGACCATGCTCTGAGGGGGTCTGGTGATTACACAGGGGACAGTGGAGTGAAGCCAGCCAGCTGTGACACCCCCCACCTCTCTCTCTCTCTCTCTCTCTCTCTCTCTCTCTCTCTCTCTCTCTCTCTCCAAACCTGTCAATCATTACCCGGATATTTGCACCAGCACCATAACAAGCATATTTGAATATTTGCACTACTGCACAAATTGAACATTCATCTGTAAAGATGTATATTTATTTTATTTTCTATTTTAAATTTTTGATATTCTATTTCATTGGTATTCTATTTTATTCTTTTTATACTATTTCTATTTTTATTTTATTTTTATTTGGGTTGAAATGACTGAGCATTGCTTACAGAGAGTGTGTGACCCGAGCATTTCATTGACAGTGACTGCTTCATGTTATCTCTGTTCATTTGACAATAACAAATCTTGGATCTTGGAGCGCCTGACGCACCAAGGTCTCCAGGATCAATCTCCTGTGGAGCCAGGTTTGGTCCATTGGGGTCTCATGGGGGGGGGGGGGGGGGGGGGGGGGACCCCAGGTGCCACAGCCTCCTCCTCCAAGTGACCTCCTCCTCCACCAGCACCATCACCATACATCCTCTCAGCTCCTAATCTCATAGGAGGCCATTCAGGTGTCACATGTCCCAGCCTCATCTGCATCTCGCACTGGATCAAGTTCAGCAGGCTGCAGATGATGATGGGGTGAGAGGAGGGTGAGAGGGGGGGGTGAGAGAGGAGGAGGGTGAGGAGGAGATATGCAAACAGTAGAACCGGTTACCCACACTCCACCACGGTCTCCCTGCTTCCTTATCTTCCTGCTCTCAGCGCCTGTTGCTCGGAAACTCAGACCTCTGAGTGCATCTGGTGTGTGTGTGTGTGTGTGTGTGTGTGTGTGTGTGTGTGATATCTTGGAGTTACTGAGCCTAAAATATTTTAGAAAAAAATATAGAAATAATCTTTTAGTAATTAAATCTTAAAATGTGTTGAGACGAAACAATTATTTGCTTGACAGAAACAAATTGATTTAATTAATTAACCTTTTACGATAATATTTGAATCCCAATTTATTGTAATTAATTAGTTATTCAAACTATTCAAAGTTTTGTTATAACAAAATGTCAGTTTTATGATAAAATTTTACAGAGAAAAGGATCAAGTAACGAGCAGTTTGAAAGAAGCCATTGAGAGCTGAAGATCTTAAACAATCAAAACAGTTTGGGAAAACTCTATGTATTTAAACAGATAATTGAAGTTTAAGAATATTAAAATTTAACTGACAACAACTTCAGTCCAAGGACAAAACACTGGTGACCATGTTCATGTTTCTGTCAGCTCAGAGAACCAACAATATGTGATGATTTAATCTCAACGCATAAGAAAATACATCACAAACATAAAGATAATTTCTCATTTTAATTGAACTAAGATGAAAGAGCAAAAAGATTTAGAAAATGGGTGTTTCTGTCAGTGCCAGTGGTTTGGTTAATTCATATTTAAACCATCCTGTTGATCCTTATTTAACTGCACTAATCAAAAGGATAAGGAGAATTAATTGGAGAATTAAGTTTCTAATTAACGTTTTCTTCAGTCCATGTTTTCTTCATTGAGTGAATCTGAACAGGAACTCAGAGACGTTCAGCTCAGTGAGAGGGAGCCCTTCATTAGATTTGCCTCAGAGAGCAGGTGTGTTTTTATCTGATGCAGGAAACCAGTCAGTGCTTATAGTCGGTCATGGATCATAACCAGGGTGTGAACGTGGTGGGAGGGGGGGGGGGGGTTTCCACTGGGTGGTGCTGAGCTGGAAAGTTCAGATCTCAAACGTACGTATACATACATTAACGTAAAGCACAGAGAGTCCATGTAGAAACACAGGAGGAACAGATACAATGGGGCCAGGTGGTGAAACTCAGAGCTTTTCTTAATCTGTGGGTTTTATGTTTTCATCAACATCAAACATGTGGTTGTTCCTGTGATGTCTACATCAATACCTCAACTGCATGAATGAATTTCCTCTGGTTGTTTGTGAGGCTCCGAAACCGTCACAAGTCATAATTATGTAACTTTGCCTTTTTCTGTTTTAAACCTGGTAACAGATCAAAGATGCAGCAGATTCATTTGCTCAGTTTCTGGACTCAGATGATTCAGAACCAGCAGCTTGTTCGGCCTCAACATCTCAAACCGTCTTTTCCAACAGTGAGATTTAGTCAGAACCAAAATCTAAGAGCCAATTTATGGGTGAGCTGATATCATCCGTCATATAAATCAGTATCTGCGATTGTTTGCTGATATGAAAACATTGAATATATAGAATAATCACTGCAGAAAATCCTGTTTTCTTATTTAATATTCAACAACTTTGATGGTATTTGTTGTCTTCTAATTTGTAGATATTTATAATAGATTGTATGGTTTAAACTGCTAAATATTAAGAGTCAATGACATTTCTTTCTCATAAGGGTTTTGATAACTACATCTTCGGAATCATTGCCAAATATCACCATCATCAGTTTATGTCTTCATCCCTGTCGGCAAGATTATGAAAAACTACTAGACAAATTACCGTGAGACAGTGGAAGGATGAGGTTTGTGTGAGGATCCAGTTTTTTTTTTCTTCTAACATGAGAGCATCTTTAACATTTACATAGATTTCTCAAAAGGATGGATCATCGATCTTGTAGAATAGAATCAGGCAGATTTAAGGGACAGATATTAATGCGCTTTAATATGGGATTTTGGAGCAGATCCAAGTAAAAATCAAAGTCTGGTGAATTGAAATGTGGTTCTGTTGGGACTTGGTGGGATTCACGCTACTGAGTGACACACACGTTTTTTAAAATCTGTAGAAATAAGGAGTATAACATCACAAACACCTCCTCTCTGAAGGGCTTATGTGAAAGGGAACTTAATGTTAGGATAACAGATGACTGGAATGATGCTTGGAAAAGTGCTAAAATACTGAACGTCTGTAACCGAGTGAGAGCTATGCAACTGAAGCTCCTACATAGGGTTCATATCTCTCCCTCTCAACGTCATAAATACAACCCTAATACATCTCCACTGCGCCCCAAGTGTAAGATAGAATCTGGTGGTCTGACACATTGTTTGTGGGATTGTAGAAAAATACAGCAGTTTTGGCAGGTCATAGGGCAGGAAATTAATAAGATTCTGTCTATTAACAGTAATAATAACCCTTTATACCTGCTACTTGGTATATCTGACATGTCCATCACTGACAAATTTAAAAGAAGACTTTATCAGACACTTGCTTTTTGTGATGGAAAGTGTATTCTTTTGAATTGGATCACAGATAACGCTCCATCTAAGGCTCAGTGGCAAAGGGTTGTATTTGAATATGTTGTGTTGGACCATTTGACATGTAAACTTCACAGCAATGATGATGCCTTTCGTAAAACATGGGAACCCTTTCTGTCATATGTTGGTCTGAATGTTTCCACCATTCTCACAAGAGGGTTTGTATCATAGCTCAGAATGCTCTGCCTCAAAAGAGGCACTCATACTTATGTTTTTAATTTGTTCTTACTTGTATAGGACGTGACCCCTGAATCTTCTGCTTGTATGGATTTGAATATGTGTGTGAGCCAAATGTTTGTCTTGTTTTGTTTTGTGTTGTATTACCTGTTGGAAAACTAATAAACATATATGTAAAAAAATAAATCTGTAGGAATACATTTTATCCCCTAATATCGGTTTCGGTATCTACCCCAAAAAATCATTCTCAGCTTCTAATACAAGCTTTTTTAACAATTCTAAGCAGGTTTTGATTGCACAGTGTGTTTAAAAAGTAGAAAACAATTATAGGTGTCGAGAAAATAAAAAGGCAAAGCCAAAATTTAATTTCCGGTGTTTAGAAAAATAACTTGAACTGTAGCCAACGAGCTGCATTGTGTCTGGAGACACTTGGGCCTGTGTCTCAGCTGAAGGATCCCGGCTGCTGGTGTCGACAGGAACGAGTGAAGACAAGTGAAATAAAGAGAAGCGGAGCGTGTCAGGTTTTATAGAGAATTATATTGATACAACGGAGGATGTGACTGGGTGGATGTGAAGCCAAGTTAAATCAGCAGTAAAACTACAACCACGGCGGCTCAGGACTTCGGTCTACCGGTAAACACAAACCTAAAAATGAGACGCACACTACAATCGTGTTTAGAGGCAACTCTACGCTGGAACAGGTTTCTGACAATTTTTTTTTTTTAGCTTTTCAAAACAAGGTAAAAAACAAACAAAAAAACGTATTAATATACAGAGCTGTAAACAAAAACAGATGTTGTCTTTTTCAAAGTAAAATGACACAATTAAGGTCACAAAAAAAAAGATAATGGTTAATCTCAATCAGTTTTTAAAAGTGGAACACAGAGGGAGGTCTGATAAGCAACGCTGCTTAATGGGAGCATTTTAATAATAATAATTATAATAATTATGATATCGGTGGGTAAAGGCTTTGCAGCATCCCCCCCCCCAGTCAGCATCGAACACAACAACAGAACATGGAACAGACACGAGAGACTATTTACAAGAGCGTGATCTTTTTTGCCGTTTTTCTGTTAAAACCGTTTCTACCTAACGTGGCGGACATCTTCACAATGCGACACAATGCAACAAACCACAGCTGATGACACTGGATGAACTGATGCTGTGTGCGTGTGGTATATGCAAGTGTGTGAGTTTGTGTAACAGTAGGGAGCATCGGCGTATGAAAAGTTTAAAAAGTTCAATGTCCATGTTTTTCTTTCCCACGTCATTCGTCCACGACTTCAGAGTAGACACAGCGTCATCTTCTTGGAGCTCATCTTCTTCGGCCGGCTGCCTTCTTGCGACCCTGAGGGAAAAACAACAACAACAACAACAAACAAAGTGAAAACTCTGGAAAGGAATCTGGGTTTTTAAAGCTGCTCTGTGCTTCTCGGGCTAAGACACAGAATTCCCTGAAATGACGAATGTAACCCGTTCTGTACCTTGGGTGTTGGCTCGTCCTCCTGCTCCTCCTCCTCCTCTTCTTCATCCTCTTCCTCAGAGTCTTCTTTAGCAGCAGCTGCCTTCGATCGACCGCCACGACTGCGAGGGGACACAAACTCAATCAGGACGATTCATCATGCGGCAGGAAGACATTAAAACATGTCGATGACACATCAGCACCAGCCACATGGGCACAAAGCTGCAGCCTGACTCAACATTAATTTATGGTCACGGTGCTTAATGCTAGAAAGCAGCAGCTCCGGCAGATAAAACAGGAAATGAACGCTGCTGCACGCCAGAGGATTTTAAACTCTCGACCCATTTCAAAAAAGTATTGAAATAAGGGATTTTTTATCTTTTAATCGTCAGAACACACTGGAGGATTTGGCCAGAGCGTAAGAGCAAACACCAGATAGTTAGAATCATAGATTTATATATAAAGACTAGATGTCTTGTCTGCGTTGCGGGCCAACGGAGCTGGACGTCCCCACATGGCGGCCATCTTGCAAGAGGTTGCTCGCTCACCCATACCAATGTGTTGGTAGTGGTAAATAACCATAACTTGCTCAATTTTCAACCGATTTTGAAACGGACTGGATCATTATAAACGTCAGAGATAAATTACATTTTTTTTAGAAAATAACATAATTATTTATAAGTATGCAGTGTCATATCTACATCTCTGACGTTTATAACAAACCAGACAGTTTCAAAATCGGTTGAAAATTGAGCAAGTTATGGTTATTTACCACTACCAACACAATGTTATGGGTGAGCAACCTCTGGCAAGATGGCCGCCATGAGGTGACGTCCGGCTCCGTCGAACGAGACATCTAGTCTTTATATATGTCTATGGTTAGAATCTCACTGAAAAGAGTGAGATTCTTCTTCTACAGTTTTTATTAAATGGCAGTTACACAAACAACTTATGGATGCTCTACCGCCACCTTCTGAGCTGGAGCTACTTGTGTGATTGAACGTGACGATGGAAGAAAAAACAAACATGGAGGAGGACAGACGTCGTGTGGATGAAATCGTATCACTGAGGCTCTTACGCTGGTTTCTTGGCCGGCGGCTGAGCTGATTTGGGCGGACGTCCTCTCCTCTTCTGTGGCGTCGACTCTGTTGACTCCGAGCTGCTCAGAGAGGAAAACAAGAGTCGAGACTGAATCTAACTGACAGGAATCAATCTGAATTATTATGAGTGAAGCCGAGTGACTGGACAGACGACAGGTTTTCTGTCTCTTACCCTTGTGATTTCCGCGGCGTCCTGGATGGTCTTCCCACTTTGGCCTTCACCTCCACATTTTCACTCTTGTCCTCCTCCTCCTCTACTGCTTCCTCCTCTGCTTCCTCCTCTGCCTTGTCCTCTTCCTCCTCCTCCTCCTCTTCTTCGTCCTCTGGTGGAGGAGCTGCCTTCTTTCGCCCCCTCTTCCCCTTTGCGGGTGTGTCCTTATCGGCAGCGGGGGACTTCGGAGGCCGGCCCCTGCGTCCTTTCTTCGGCGGGCTGTTCTGTTCATCCTCCGGACGATTGTCCTCGTCCTCCGTCTCGGCCGCCGTGGTCGTGTTGGCGACCGCCTTCTTGCGCCCGCGTTTCGGCTTGCTGTCCTGGTCCTCGCTGGAGGCCACGCCACGCTTGCGACCCCGGGGCTTCTCAATATCCTGTGAAAGACACGGGAGAAAATGGTTGACGACCGGCTTCCTGCTGCAGATTGTGTCATTGATTTTCTAATACCTGTAATGAAGACTACAGTTAAAATCTATGTATGCAATTTATATATTTGGAGGATGTTTTTTAGATTTTTTCTTGATGGATCCAAAATAAAATAAATAATAACCTGCCTCTTTGATAGCTCATTCAATTCTCAAATCTGTCCCAGGACACGATGCATTCTTTCGTCAAACACAGATTCTAGTGGATTCTATGAGTCAGGATTTTTTACATTTCTAATGCTAATAGTTCTTTGCACTTTTAAGAGTTCGGCTTTACAACGGTCACCGTTTCAAGTTCAGGGCCCCAGTGTGTAAAATATTGTTGAATTTCTGATCTGAGACCAGTTTGTCTCTTCACTTTTCAAAGTCTTGTTACCTGATCATGTACCAGTACTCCAATGCTCGTGAGCTTTACCGACACAGAATATTTGTATTATTTTTTACTGTTTACTCAATCCCCACTCTTCCCCATCTGCATGCCGAAGTGTCCTTGGCAAGATACTGAACCCCTAAATGACCCTTCATAAAATAATGTGTACTAATTGTAAGTCGCTTTGGACAAAAGCGTCAGCCAATGACGTGTAATGTAATAATGTAAATTGTTAAACTTAAACTACAGACTAAAGGGCGATGCAGCTGCTGTGGAGCCTGTTATGTGCGACAGTTGACACACAGTGTTTTTGCTGATCCTATCTTGACTCTAATCCAGCTGGTGTTTGCTCAGTGGAATCAAAACACAGAGACACAAGGGTTTATGACCGGCGACACTTCACCGGATCACAGCAACACACCCGTGTCTACTTGTGCCAAGATACCGTGTGAGATAATGTTTCATGTTTATTTGTGTAGCAACAGTAAAACCATCAGGGAAATGTTCAGTTTCAATGTTCACAAGATTTGCCCTTTATGATCAAATTGTATAAAACTACCTAATTGTTTACTGTAATAAAAACTTAATTACAGTTACTATGATAAAAATAACTTTCTAACTGGAGCTGGAGACACCAAAGAACAACTGAGTGATATTTTCAGAATGATTGATGAAGCTGTCAGAAGATATTTATACACATGACAGAAAATTATCACGAAAACGCTGATGATCATTTTTACTCTGATTAAACACAAATAACATTCACTTATAATACAGCTAAAGATCATGTACAGAAAACATAGAAGCTGCTAATGAATTATAGTCACATCAATGTCAGTATATATAATGAGGTGCAATACCTTGTCGGTGCTGTCAGCTCTTTTTAGGCTGAAGTCCTCGTTTTCACTTTGATCCATTTCTGTGCTCTCGAGTCTGAAATACAAGAATCACTCAATCACTATTATTCTATTCACACCAGAGAAAAAAAATGTAACTCAAGGTGCAAAAAGTTGACTAAGATGCAGACAGCTTTTCTTTCTTTAGTCCTTCATAACCTATGTGCATAACTCAGTGAACAGCTTCACTCTCTGTGCTGTGAGACCGTTTCCTTGCACCTGGATTCAGTGGGTCTGAACTTGGATTTGCCTTTAGACAGCTGTGTATAATGTGATTTCTACCTGGTCTTGCTGCGCTGGGGGGAGCCGGGGTTTGACGAGGAGTCGTCGTTATCGGCCGTCTCCATGCGAGAAGCTTTACTCTGGATCGGTTTCCCTGCTGACGCCAGCGGCTTGTTAACTGCCCCCAGAACGTTTGCAGACTTGGGCTGGAGGAGACGAGAAGAGTTCAACAGAAATGAGTTCCATTCAACAAAACACAAAAACAACAACAATTCATAGAGATTTGAGTAGGCTTACCTTTCCTGGTGTGAAGAATGCCTTCATCTCTGGTGGGAGATAGTTTTTTGTGTTGCTGAAATTCTGAAAGAGAACAACAACAAGCACCTCCAAAATCAAACACATGCTGAGGATTATGTGAAGATGGTTTTTCTGCCAAACAACGTTATTAGTCACAATGTGATCATTCCTCTGGAAACAAGCCCAGGAGGTTAACTCAAAACACGGGTTCCTATTGGCTACCACAAGTAGGAAAATACAGATCAGCTGTTTATCTGTGTTTCTTAAATGCACCTTTCAAAAAGGTTTACATGCATACAACTAAAACTAATGACGTACAATAATAAATGCTTTTTAAATGGTTTTCAGGAGAATGCTGTGGGGGAGGGGGGGGGGCACCAACCTTGTCTGGTTTGGTGAAACAGCGTGAGGGCAGCACGGGATCTTTGGGAGACTCCAGGCTGTAGGTGGTGCTCTTCGACATGACAATGTTCATGGCTACGTCACACACTGTGTAGAGCTTCTGTAGAGGAGAGACACACACGTCTGGTTAGCGGGGGGGGTGATACTCGGGATGGCATCTATATAAACAGTCCTTATATTATAAGTGTATTTAAAGTAGATGAACTTGTCGTGTGCACCTCGTTGGTTTTGGGATCGGTGGAGGCCTGGGCGTCTTTCGTCTGTTTGATGTTTTCTACCATTTTCCTGATGAAGGCGTGGCTGTTGTTCTCGTTCTTGGCCATGATGATCTCCAGCACGAACCACAGAGCCCTGACAAGGAGGAGAGGTTTGACATCAGCACACCGGGCAGCCATGACTGTTGGCATTTGCCTCTAAAGCTCTTGGCAGATGAAATTTATGAATAATGGAAACAATAAAACAGTAGCAGCAGAATACAAACTGGGGGGTGGGTCATATTATTCTTTTGAGACCTTTTTAAATCAGCAACCAGGACTTTGTCTTTCACTACTTACTCTTTAATTTCTTTGAGCTGCTCGATGTCTTGTACTTTGACGTAGTCTGGGTCGTGGGCCAGCAGGTGGACGGTGTAGGGCACCACGTACTCCGGCAGCAGAGAGAACAGCTTGTCTGTGGAGCACACCAGGTAAATATTAAAATCTTCACCTCATAGCAACAGTGCTACGACTGGAATATTATTATCCAGGCCTCTTTGTTACGGTGAAGTGCAAGAGCTTCAGATTGTTATTTGTTACACAATCCTGCAACAGATGGTGTGGCCCCATCGAGCTCTGATCTTAAGTCTGACTTTACATAAAGAAACTAGACACACGACAACTGGCAAGATGATTGATTGAAGTTTTTCTATATTATTGGTTTGAAGATAATTAATAAAGATTGATTGGTCAGGTCATTATTTTCAAAAGAATCTTCGCTTTAGGTGTCTAAAACCTTTACACGGTTCTGTACAGAACAGTACTAAGTTTCAAATGTCATGCAACAGACTTTCTTTCAGCTGCTTCAAACAATTAACAACAACTGTCATATCTTTTCTTTTTTTTCTTTACCACTGAGTGCCGCATGCTGCTTGAGATACTCTCGGCGAATGTTGACGTTTTTCACCAGGCACTGGCGAGCATGAGCCCGCCTCTCTTTGACCGGGTCCTTCGCACACAGGGCGAACACGGCCATGTACTCCAGAGGCAGCCGCAGGCGGCACAGGCCACGATGGAGCTTCTGGGAAAAACACTGCCGCACCTGGTAGCACTCATCCTGTGGAGCAGAGAGAAAAACAAAGACAATGATGATGATGAGGAGGAGGAGGAGATAGCGATGAAAGGGCTCAGGGAATGATTGAGTAATGCATCATTTAAATACAATATAAAATCAAAACAATAGAAATCAAAACTATAGAAATCAAATCTATGATGCAAAGACGTTTTTCTGAATAAGAGGGGACATGAGGCCGTTCTTACATTGATGACGAGAGAACACAGCTGATATTGCTCCAGTGTGATGATTTCGTGGTAGCAGGGCTCCTGTGCCAGCTTCAGCAGGGCGCACGCCGCTGCCAGCCGCAGCCTCGACATGTCTGGTTTACTGGAGGATGAGAGGAGGGAGACAGAGACAAAGATTTCTTTATACTTCTGAAAATGTGCTTACGATTAAATCCCCTGCGTTCCTTCGGCTCCACAATACCCAAAAAAACCAGCGCTTCACTGGAAATTACATGATTCTAATCTGGAGACAAAGGTTTCTCTGAGCTGCTCCAGAAACACACACACACACTTTGTCTAATGAAGAAGAATAGGCTATATCATTTACCCCATCCTGCCTTGCTCAGTCAGGTCTCCGTCACTGTGTAGAATAGCAGTCAACATCCTCAAGGTGGAGTTGCCTGATTTGCTCTGGTTGTTCTTCACTCCCAGCAGCCACCTCACCATCAGCTTTATTCCCTGGATCTGAACAGAGGAGGGTCAGAGGTCAGAAACGATACAAAACAAGATTATGATGATATGTATATTTATATAAGTAGTGTTCAGGAATAACAGAGTTCAGTGCTGACCTTTGCCAGAGTCTCCGTAGATACTTCTTCATCAGGAACCCAAAGTTTGGTCGTCTTTTTGCCTGGAATCTACAACAACAAACAACAACACTGTAAATACCTGACATCACATGACATGAATCTGAGCTCAGAGCAGTATCGATCAAAACAAAAGATCACGTGCGTACCCTGTCGTTCATGAGCAGATCCTTCACGATGAAATTGGCAACGAGAGATTTGAGCGGCGCGGCGAACTGCTCCGGGGCCAGCTGAGCGAGGTGACCCAGGGTGGTCAGAGGCGTGATGAGCTGCTCCAGGTTCGCAGGGTCCAGACCTTTGTGCAGAGGCTGTGGAAACAAATAACATTTCATTGACTGATCAATGATCAACAGAATGTCTGCAGGTCATGGTCAGAAAGACAGAAAGACAGTTTCTTTACTGTTTTCCTGATAACAGCACATGAAGTCAAAACTGAGCTTTGCTAAGGGTGGGATCCTTTTTATATTTTTTTAATAATACACAAATAATACAATGGAAAAGGTTATAAAGGCTGATTTGTGTGTAGTGGTTTTTGATTTCAAATGTTAAAAAGTATAAAGACAAAAAGATGAGACTGACTTACCTCAAAGATTTGGGCGAAGTGTGTGTCTCTGTTGGTGAACATGGCGTTGATGCAGTGGATGGCATACTTCGCCTGGCGAGGGGGGCCCCTCTTGGCTTTGGCCTGCAGTACCGGCAGCAAAACACTAGGGGGAGCAGGAGAGGAGAGCACATTTAAAACCCAGCAGTAAGAATAGTGTTAACTTAGTGCAGTGTGCTCTGGGCCAGGGTTTGAATGCTGGAGTGTGACAGCACACATCCTCCTGTAAACATGAGTGAGGCGATGGAAACTTACGACTTGATGTTTGGGAAACTCTCTTCCAACTTGCTGCCGGTGTTCTTGAAGATCTGCAGCGCGGCCTCGGCCACCTTCTCGTCGTCCATCTTCAGACATCCCAGCAGGGACTCGAACGTCTCGGCGGAGTGGAACGACACCGGGTGTGTGAACGACAGAACCTGTGGAGAGGAACAACGACGGCTCAAACATCCAGACGACTCCTGATGAATAAGGATCAATACTCTCTGAAGAAGTGGGTGAAAATAAACTTGCAGGAAAGATGGGACTAGGGTTGCAAAGAGCGGAAAGTTTCCGGTAAATTTCCGGAAACTTTCCATGGGAAGTTTAGCTCGGGAATTTTGGGAATTTGAGGGGAAAAAAAATACGCAAATTAAACGCTGAGCAATAAAAACATCATTCAAAACTCTATTTTAAAGATGTATGGAATGCAGCACACGCTGCACGTTGAATTTCAACCCTCCACTGTGCATTCTTCCATCACATGCACAGATAACTCCCAGCATCCTTCACTCTACAGCAGAGCTATTGAGGCCTGCTCTAGTGTGCAGGACTAGTCAGGTAAGTTTCGATGATATTACTGGGAAAAATATATTAGCATGCTGATTGGAGATTGTTCATCTGTTCATCTAGCCTATTTCCATTGATTTATCCATCAATTGTAAAATATGTTTACAGACGATTCCAATTGTTTGGCTAACTTTATATCTTTATATATTTATATCTCTGGCATTGCATTAGTGTTTTTTTACAAACTTTTTTCTCATCTTATTCTACAGAACAATGCCACGTGCACTCTCTCATGTGTGGAGACATTTCACCCCATCCAATGTAGAAGGAAAGGCTGTGTACATTTACAAATACTGTGCAAAGACCTATGTTAAGAATGACACAAAGATGCAGAAGCATATAGTCAAGTGCCCAAAGTTTCCTCAGGGCTCAAATCAGCCTATGACAAAACAAAATGTTTATATTTATGTCTGTATATGACAATGTAAATACAGTAAGTATATATAACCACAACATTTCCAGTTTATTCCCGTTAATTCCCGTTTATTCCCGTATATTCCCGTTTATTCCCATGGAAAGTTTCCAACTTTGAATATTCCCGGAATTTTGCAACCCTAGATGGGACACGTCTTCACGCCATCATTATTAATGTGACAAATATGTTTTCATGACTACAGTGGCTGCTGCTGGCTCCACTCCCAGGGCAAACCTGCAAGACAGCACGTTCCATTTCTGGATGTTCATTTTCTTCCCATTTGTCATTCTGTAATTATTTCACTCAACCCCAATAGAGAAAAATATAATATTTAGACCTCAATTAATTCTGACGCCGCAGCAGGAAAACTGATCAGAGCACAGAGCCTATAATTAAGACCATTTTGTTAAATGGAGCAATAACATGAGATAATGAAATGAGTTCCATATGAGTTATATTCATCATTGATACAAAGTGGTGTCCAGCTGCCATTTCTACCTTCAACAGTTCCAGTCCTGCTCTGATGGCCTCTTCAGTGGGAACGCCCTCTTCCTCATCATCCGCTGTTCCATCTATCGATTTGTTCACTTGTTTTACCAAAGCACTGAAGGATGAGAGAAGAGATGAAAGAAGGTCAAATACTGCGCGACTCAATCTCAACGCGACGGACATTTCTCATCCCTGAGTTAATATGACTGAGTACCTGATGGATTCTGTGTCGATGTGTACAGGAGCAATCCTCTCCAGCAGGAACTTCACCATTTCCAGGAATGGATTGCTGGGTTGTTTGGGGCTGCCCAGCTTTTTAGTGATGTCTCTCTGAAGATAAAATATAGAAATAATTAAAAGGGAAATATTGGTATAAAAAAAATATCTAAATCTGTAATGCAGAAAGGCTGATGGCCCTCTGTGAGATTGAGGGATTTCATGTTTGTAATTTTGCTATTTTGAGGCCTAGTAAAGTTTTGTGGTTGTTATTACAGTAAAATTACAACCTCTACTTAACTTAAAATAATATGTTGTACCACGAAAATGTAGTGAACATATTGAGCAAAGACACAGAAGATGGTGAAATGAAATATTCTACAGAGGTAGTTTGAAATGTTTTTTTCTTAACATTTGGTACCAATCATGTAAAAAACTAGTTATTGCTGACATTCTTATGTAACCATGAATCCAAGCTGCCAACATGCTTTGTGATAATGAAAACATAAAATACCACATGCAACTTAAAATACTGATTTAATGTTCAACAAGTAATAAACAAATTTAGAGACATTTTATGAGAGCACAATATTTCCTTTTGAGACTGAAACTATTCAGGAGGTGATATCATTTCTCACAGTAACTCACCACACAAACTTCCGCCTGCTTGCAGGAGCAGCTGGGACTGACTAAGGTTTCCAACTGATCTCTGATCCGCTCGTCATCTTCCAGGACCTGAGCCAGCTTCTTCACAAAGTCCTGAGCCTTACCCGGGTCCGGCAGGTTTCCTTTAGACACGCAGGATAAAAAGCTTATTGAAGGGTAAGGTTTTCCAGTTTCAGATTTTTCCCTCCCTATATTATTAAGCTTTTAATTCAAACCACTAGCTGCTTTTTTAAATCACTTACTTGTGATCACCATGACTTTGGCAAATACAGCTTTGCTGGATGCTTCAGACTAGGATAAATAACAAAACAACAAAAGCAAGATCAGAAACACAAGGCGAGGGTAAATTCATTTATCTGTTTGCTTTTATAGAAGCGTCAGAATTACCTTGGGCTTTTTAACCAAGTCCAGCAGGTCTTTGACGTTATGTCTCAGCAGATTCTGGCACTTCCACATCTCATTCAGAGCTCTGAGGAGGAGGAGGAGGAGGAGGAGGAGGAGGAAACAAAAGGTTGGACAAACAAATGTGGATGAGGAATTGTAGTAAAACAGTGGAGTTATTTAAAAATAAGTGATTTCTAGATTAAATTACTATATTGTTTCCAAAACCCTTTTTCCACTAGTCAAAAAACCTGCAGACATGGATACAATCAGTATTTACTTCTGGATCAAATTACTCTGTCGGACACACAATCAGCCCTGGCTCCGATCAGCAGTAATGGAAATGACACACAGGGGTGAACGTGCCAATTTGGCAAGACAATGAGGTGAGAGAGCGCCTCAGTGTTCAGGGAATTTGTGATGTCGACCATGACGCAGCTGAGGGGAAAAAACTAAAAAGGCAAACTCCTCTACTGGCAAAAGGGAAATGAATCATCACCTCTTTTGTGGGTTTATCAAAGTTTAAATAACCCGCTAATTTTGGCGTAAAAAAACATAATTTAATCTTCACTTATCAACAACATGAACAGGTCTATCTTAATCCGATGCCTAAAAGTGTGTGTGTGAGTGAGAGAAACTTACTTGACAGCATTAGTGTCCAGGGTGGCATACAGGTAATAAAGACACTTCATCCTCTCTGTGGTTTCCAGGTTGTGGGGAACCATGTACTGGGCGAAGACGCGCTCCACCAGTAACCTAGGCACACACAGATGCAAATTAAAAGCTGGAGATTTAAAGTACAGGAGTTTCAAAAATAAAGCAACATCTGTGAGCCGACGCCAAAAGAGTTCACAAAATGCTGATGAAGCCCATCAGAGCCAAGTACATCTCCCTGTATTTTGCAGTAGACCAGCGCTTTTAAATCTGGCTTCTGTGGCATTATTCCTGTGCATTGATGCATTTTATGCCAACCAGCAATGAATGGTTTGCCAGCGCTGCAAAGGGGAGCGACCAGACAGAGACAGAGCAGGCTTCAGTAACCAGGATAAGGAAGAGCCTATAGCGGAAAAACCTCAGGAGAGGAGAAGTTTTGGAAGCTCCAGTTACACACACTTTCACACACTCAGGAACTGCCTGATACAATACAGGGTTTTCCTGTTGGCAGCTGAGCAGCTCCCCTGCAAAAGATTCATTCAGAGATTAACTGCAACCTCAAGCATTTCTCTGAAGTTACATCTGAGAGCTTTGTGAATTTGTTGTTTTTTCATTTAGGTTGTTTTTTTTGCACAGGTGCCCACTTTGCCTCTCCATGGCTCATTGACTCGACGTTTCACACAATGATTTTCAACAGACCCCGGAGAGCTGCTGCAGGTTCCCCATGTTGGTGGAATAACAAACACCAAATTTTCCAGTCAAATATGAAGCGTTGATTCAAGAATTCAAGAATCTCAAATCGTATAGAGTATAGCCAGCATCTTTAGGAAACAGATTTAAATACTTGGAAACACTTCCTCCATGGGCTGCTTTGATTTTCCTACACTTTTATGACAACCGACAGAAACACATGCTCAGACATACCTGTCATCAATGCTGTTCTGGTAGTAGATATGAAGAAGCTTGTCTTTGATCCAAGATATCTGTTTAGAGGCCTCCCTGCCTCCTTCTCCCTGCAGCGAGTACTTCCTGTAGATCGATGCCAGACCCATCATGGCTTCCTTACGTACACGCCACTGATAACAAAGGAAGACAAACAGAGACAACTAGTTAAATCTGAGCTTTATTAGTTTCTACATTGGTCATAAACCCTAGAAGAAAAACAATCACTTAATGAAAGCAGGGCGACAGGATCGATGTAAAGACTGCGTAGATAAAAAGCCCTATATATTGTTGACAAGCTATATTGCTTGAGTTGGCACAAAAGAAACAACGCTATTTCTTGCCAAACATGCAGCAGTCATTTGGGAATGAACAGCCGTCTTCCCCAGATTAGCACAGCGGGGATGGCCGAGTTAGCTAAACACACCACATGTCTCGATATCAAATGCTGGATCGTAAGACGAGGGGGGGGGGAAGGAGTTTTCCCTTAAAGGAAACTTCATGTGTCAGCACAAGAAGAAAAAGGGCGAACTTAAACATGGCCATGATTTGCCACAAAGTGGATGAAACAGTCCAACGTGCACAGATTGGTGATGTATAATGAAATCTACGCTGAAAACAAGAAGCGAAAAAGATGAGAAATACCACAAACTACAGCATCAAATAAAGCAGACAGAGAGGCAGCTTCATTAATTAATTAGACCCAATCACTGAAACACGCAGGAAGGCTCACGAAGAGGAATCGAACCGTAACATAACTATGGGCTTTCCTCCTGGTTACCAGACACCCCATATTGCCCAATTCTTTATTCTTGAACGCGAATAAAATTGAGCTGGTAGTTAATGTTGAAAATGAGATGAGGATTACTCATATTTAGGCTGAGAGCTCTACAGATTTGATTATTTTTCTGCAGGTCATATTTCTTTTCTTGATATATTAGTGATTCTTTAAGCATAACAGAAAATCCGACTTAGTAATTCATGTCGTAACAAATATAACTATCAGCCAATATGAAATAAACGTGAAAGTTCCCTTGCTGTATTGTCCTGACCTACATGCAACACATTAAAAAACTGAATGAAAACATGCAAACACATTCACAGAATTTGGCCACTTACTCTTTTGTCCAGGGTCCTCTCCTTTACAAAATTCAGCAATGCATCATTGACGAGGGACAAGTCTTTCTTGGCAGCGGTTACTATAGAGACGATGACATCATGGCGAATGGCCTCCTCTGGGTCATGTGATCTGACCCTCAAGTATTCTGGGAGAGAAACACAGGAACAAACGAGTGGGATGTGAGGAAAGAAAAAAACAAAACAGCCACTTCCAACACAGACAACAAAGACTGCTTCTCGTTCAATCTGAATTATACACTCAGACTCGCTGCAGTGATTTCAATGGGTTTTACACCGATTTTACACGAGAGCAGGTTTTCCAAAAAATAAACAATTTGTCCAGAAGTTAGTTCATATCCTTTGATTTACCTGTGAGGTCCTTGGCCAGGTCCGGGTGGTTCATGAGACAGTGACTGGCAAACTTAACACACTCCAGTCTGATAGGCACATGGATGTCATTAAACCTTCAGGGGAGAAAAACAAACAAACTTCACTGACTGCAACTACAAGGCAAAAAAAACACAAACAGCCTTGAGCACATTTACTGCACCCACACACATTCAGGCTTCACTCACGCTAATGTTTTCATATTGCTGCTTTTCAGAACTAAAAGAATCTTTGTGTTTTTAGCTCCATATTGTAAATGACCTCTGTTAGCACTGACCCATCTGAAAGCGCATATACCACGACCGTTCATGTTCACTGAGCATGTCGGTGTAAACAGGAAGAAAATTGTCGACTCTGCAGTTTGTTTGTTTTGTTACAGAAAACATTACGGATGAGGAACAGCCACGGGGAAAGTAAGAGCAGGGATTTCTGTTGTCGAGCAGACGATGAGGTGGAGCTGTTACTGACAGTAAGTGTTTTGCTCTCACTGCTGCTGCTGGTAGAGTCATGACTGATAAGAACCAATCGGGAAGGGAGTGGGGGTAGTATTTTCGAAAAAAACAACTGCGTTTACAAATCCCTTCCTGAGTTTTTGGTAGTACTGTGGACGTCAGCTCAGGCAAACATATGGCAACAGTGATGTATTTTAAAACTAAAGGTTAGTGTGAATGAAGCACCAGCATCTCACAAGGACAAATTTCTGTATTTGTAATGTAATAAACTCATAAACCAAGAAACACAAAACAAGCTTATCCCAAAGTAAATATAGCAACAAATATCAGCAGAAATGTCTTTGTTTAAACAAATAAAAACAAATTAAGCAAAGCAAATCCAATTATGGCGTGAGACTAATAAGAAGCAATAACAGTAAAAACTCTGCATGTGTCTCTGAAATTGTCAAAACACAAATACTTTTAAGACTTTTCCATGGATCTGAAGATGCCACAGCTCTGACACCCACCTGCCCAGGTAACACTGCCAGAGTGGTTTGTTCTGCGCAGCCAACTCAGAGTCCTTGGCTCCAAACATCTTAGCCAGCAGCTTCACCACCTGCAGCCTCTCGTCATTATCATTACTCTGCAGAGACACAGCGGAGGAGAGAAATCATGCACCGAATTTGTGGATTGTACAGACACGGCCAAGTCATTTACATTAACTCCACTGGAAACATCAATCTTTTCATAACACACAGAGGCAGCAGTTTCTTTGGCAGCAATTTTTTTTCTATAGGAAAAAAGGAGTGAAGTTGAGGAAAGAGCAGAGACAAAGGAGGACAAGATTTAGGTTGAGGATGACAGGGTGTAGAAGCAGCAGGGTGAGAAAGAAGAGCGAGAGGGAGTGAGAGGAGTGTTGCTGGTTCACTTTCACAGGAGAAGGATGAAAAGAGCGAAGGTAAGAGAAAGAGGGAGCGAGACAGAAGGAGCGAGACACAGAGCGCTTGTGTGTCGTCTGTGGGGGAGAGATTTTATCGCAGCTATTATTTTGAGGAGGCAGCAGTGATCTACGCTCCCACCGAACAGTTAATGAGCGTTATCCATCAGCAGGAAGCCTTGATGAGACACTGCAGAGGCAACATTATGCTGACTGGCTGCCTTATCTTTCTAATATGAGACAACAAACATACACAGGGAAGAGAAAATGTGCAGTTCTGCAGTTAATGAGTCGGAGAACTCAGGTTTGTAGTCTGGTGTGTCGATAAACTCAAAATATCAATATCAGCATTAGTAGTGCTGCTGCTTCCGTTTCTGTACGAGCAATTCATTTAGAGTAAAACACAAGATTAATGACGTTTATTATCTCTGCAGATGAGATTATGTTTTATCCCTCGTCCCTCTGTAGATTTGTTTGGTTGTTTGTCAGCAGGCTTCCAAAAACTGCTGGACAGATTTATATGAAAGTTAGTGAAGGAAGCAACATTTTCTCCAATTTCCCAGGAAATAAATCCTTGGATCTTGATGATAAAACTTTATTGCAGCTTCAATTTAAGAGGATCCTTGGCTATTCTAGCTTTACTTATGACATGAACTGTAGGATGCTCAGAGAGAAAAACGAACAGCGACAGAGCTTTGATGTTTATCTGAAAGAGAGATTTTACCTTGAGTTTAAACTCGAGCTGAGGCAGCACAGAGAGCAGCAGGTGGCTGTCGATGTTGTAAAGCTCCAAGATGAGGTCAAAAACATGCTCGGACAGATCACTGACCGAGGTCTTCCCCAGCATCAGCACCTGGTTGAAGAACTGATGAAGGAGAAAGAGAGGGAGGAATAACGGTTTTAGATTTTCTTGCGACTCAAGCAGACTTCTCTTATATGTGGCTCCTGGTTCATTGCCTTCAATGCAACTTTGAAGCTGATTGGTGATAAGTGTGATGAGGCTGGGCATTAATATTTAAATGAATCAAATGTTTTCTGTTTAACAGCTGATTTTAACATCCACTGTATCGTTTGGTTTCATCATTTGCTCTGATATGAGTCTCTTGCATTGCCAAGTAAATGACAGCATGACTGGCACTGGTTCCGTGGCAGCATTTGTATCCTGCTCTTCTTGTTAGGAGACATGAGGCAAACTCTGTGGTTACAGTTAACACCTTTCAAATGAAACAGCAGTGAAAAGCATTGTTTCTGAATTGTATTACTAGTACACTAGATGAGGAGGTACATGATTGTAATATTTCTAGTATTAAATTTAGGAAGAAAATCACCACCGAGCTAGAAAGAGCTAAGACAAAATACTCAAGAGTGTGTTAATCTTACATTAGTGATGTACGGCTCAATGGCCTGAGCGGTCCTCTTCAGCAAAGCTTTGGCCAGGTCATAAGCTTGTTTGTTCAAATTCTAGACAGACAGAAAAACAACAGGTGAATACAAACAGCAGGTCAGAAACACGTTCATTTGATTTTGTGACAGAAACTTATAGATTGTTCTTGAATCTCATTAGGAAGATTGAAACAGACTGCATTACCAATTGTGTCCTGCAGGTGTCTCCTTGAATGGCAGGGTATGGAAAATGATGTTGGCTTTCCTCTACTGATGATTTTAACTCAATTCAGATCATCATCCGATACGGAGCAGTTTCTCATATTAACTTCATGTTAGGAGAAAGAGTGTGTGTGTGTGTTTGTGTTGTGGATGTGTGTTGCTGTCATGTCGGCCTCTGTGTGCACATTACCTTGTGTGCTGGCACCAGGTTGACCAACACTGTGTCCAACAGCTCCTGTGACACAGTGTCTCCCTCGCAGATGATGGAGCTCATCAGGTCCACCATGTGCATGTGCACCTTCTGGTTGTGGCCATTGCTATGGAAACGGGGAACAGAGCACGAAGGGTCAAAGGGCAGGATAGGCATCACTGCATTATTTTAAATATGACATTCAACATTCAATATTCCTACATATTTCTGTGGGTGTAAATCAGCTGTGTGACCAAGCTGCAGTTTGTGCACCACGGTTGAGATTTACTTTGATGGAAGCAGTGGTTTCTATAAACTCATGTTGTTCGCTTACTTAATTTCTCCTTCTGAAAACTCACTGTGATACTATGAACACACACTTACACTGTGGGTGTACTTGATCATAATGATCTGCATCAGAGGGGGAGGTAAAGCTTATTACAGAGATTTGTATCTCAGCAACTGTTGTCCAGGCTTTACTAGTCTCATTACCTCCCATTCACTGAATTGTCGTTACACGCACACACACACAAACTAAAGGGCTGCATTCCTTTGCACCTTCTAGCTCGCTGCAAACATTTCAAAAGGGAACCAGAGTTCTTTAGATTCCTCCTGTATAAAAAGGCTGTTGTGTAAGCACAACCTTGACCCACACACACACACACAAACACACACACACACTTTGTTCCAGTGGCAAAGATCCAACTCCAATGCTGCAGAATTCAGCCCTGAAGGTTGTGTTGAGTGGGGTGAAATTGAGAATGGCGGGGTGGGGGGGTGAAAAGGGGAACAGGGGGAGGGCAATCAAAGAGAAACAACCACACTCGGTTGGTTTCATGATGTAGCAGCAGAGACAACCTAAGGTACTAAAAGGAGAAAAGGCCACACAGGCTCATTCTGTTTTATCAGGACTGCCAGAGCTAGAAACATCATGGACATGCAGACAGAGATATGAACAATAACACTGAACAAGGGGGGGACCATGTAAGATTTGATTCAAAACGACTTACTTGATGACCTGGAAGAGCGTTCTGTAAAGCTGGGTGAATATCTCATTGCTGTCTTCGAGCTCAAAGCAAATATTGTAGGACTTCACCCATGCTATGTTCTGAACAATGAGAGAGGAGGCAGGACGTTAGTGACAATGCGACTCACAATGCGAATGCAAATTAGGAAGGTGAGAGAACGAGTGCGGTGAGGGTAGTGGAGGACCGGCGTGTCCAAATCCGTCAAATCGACTGTTCTTGTAAACACTCAGCGGAGACAAGTTGAGTAAGACGACATTATGGGCAAACAGTAAAATACATATGTCTGAACACGTGTGCATTAGCATCCATTACAAAGTGTCAGTGTTGTCCCTGCAGACCACTGACTGAACCTAAAAGGAAACCAGTGACCTGCTGTGACCAGTGACTTCCTGTCTAAACACACCGGACTTTTTTGGCGTTTTGAACGACTATTATAAAAAGGTGGTCACACAGTTTATACTCTGCAGCGAGGCTTCCTGCTGCATAAGCCGATGATAGTTATCGAATAAAAATGCAAAGATATGATTTGGGTGCAGGCGTGCAGCAGTAAGTGACTCTGACTCACTGAGTGTCACAGAGAACAATCATCAGCAAATCAGGGTGGAACACTTTCAGCAGCAGCTTTTCCCTTTTAGCCGGTTCAGAAAGTCATTGTTACCGATTAGAGTAACGCTTCGTCAGAACTGAGAATAGTTCAGATCTATTAAACTTTTGCTTCAGCTCCAACAAATCCAACAGAGTGAGACATCTTCTCTCTCGTAGCTCATGTCACAGTTCTGTCACATGTGGCAAACACCCGGGGGAATTTTACACCCCAAAATTTATGTTTTTGAATGATGATCTTCAGTATTTGGGTCAAGAGGTTCATAGAAATTAAGGTTTATGAACCTAGGAAGTCAACAGCTGTGATTTTCAACGTTTCAGGTACACAGGCTTTTTAAAACCAATATTAAACTATGAGCAGATGCCTGATAATAAAAGAGTTAACTCAAAGCCAGGGCCAAATTTGCTTGTAAATTAATTATTAGGGAAAAGCACAAGATACATTTATTTCCATCTGGGCAGCAAACTAAGAGGAGAGTAGAGAGCTGTGTGTCTCACAGGGACATTCGGCCATTTGACTTCCACAGAAAGTAACGTGTCCAAAGAGCTGTTTGATTTATTGCTCTCTGCTTCTTTGGCAAAAAAGAAAAAAAAAAAATCACTGCAGGGTTCTAATAATAGAAACTGTTAGTACACGATAAAGCATTCATTCAAAAACAAACAAATAACAGTAAATACAAGTCGACCTGAAAACAAAATCTGTTTACTTCCAATTAGACCCAACTTGCTTTGATTTCCCCAGGGAATAGACTCAGTAGTACTCAGATTCAAGTGAACTCTGATACACAAACGGCTACTGTAAGAGTAAATCAAAATACTGAGGGATTTTGGCTGATGATGTTTGAAGGGCTAGTGAAGGCAAACAACCTTTTATATGATGCTGCAGCCTGGAGGAGATGAAAAACTAAACTCTAGATATAAACATGTTTCCTATAAGTAACCCAAAGTGAGTCATATCTCCCAGCTCTGGTGTCATTTTGCCACCACTGCTTCCTCTGTGTCTCCACACTCGTCTTCCACATTATTAATTCAACACATGGTTGCATAAGATAGTGAGTTTCCAGATGTCAAATACTATGAAAAATTCCAATGATCGAATTCCAATAAAACACCTGACAGTGTGTTTCTATGCACAGATTGAGCCATTACGTCAGGAACCCATACAGCAAATAGGAGGACTGGGTGGAGTTGTCCACATTAACCTTGGGAGAAAGTGTCCCAGCTTCCATTTATAACCCGTTCAATAAAAGATCACTTCACCAGCAGAAAGCAGCCGCCACTGGTTTCTCTTCCCTGACTGACTAACAGTAGATCACATCTAATACAGAGGGATGGGGCTTTGCATCAACAGTGAACAGTGTAAATTAAGTGAAAAGCAAAAGTGAGAAAACAAGTTGTTACAAAACGTTTCCATCCCAAAACTAGACGCCTTCATCCACACAGCTTTTTAACTCAGATTACAACTGAAGCCCGGCTTGATTTTGAGGAGAGGCTGTTTAAATTACCATGGAACTTATCCATTACATTTCCTACATACCATCAGTTTGTGTTTAACAATTCCCCATCAGTCTGTCTTATTTTTTAAAAATCACTCTGCCTGGAATAATAACATTTTGGCAGAAAGATCTTTTTCCGCAGTAAATTTTAAATCCCCATATAAATCTTTATTACATATACTCCTCCCTCCCTTATTTTCAAACGACATTGTTTTTAGCTGCTCACAAGTCGCCTTCTACTTCTGTGAAAGCTTCATTCTCAGTGTGTGTGCACTAAAGGCGTCAGGTTTCCACATTGCACCTGTGAAAATGACATATTGGACCATTATGGCTTCAAAACTCAAATATCCTGCTCCTAAGTTGATGTCTTGAATCAGATTATAGGGAACACAGAGATTTTCTCTTTTCAGCTTAATGTGACAACATCAAACTATATCATCCTGCACAGTGAAGCTAAATCATCACAGTGAAGTAACAAGAAGAAGAAAACATCTTTAGCTTTAAGTTTCTCTTCCCTGCCACATTGTGAATTACAAATTTAAAGTATGCGACAGGCTTTAACAAGTTCTGCTTTCCTGAGCCTTCTTTGTCAATCATCAGTCAGGTTTGGGACCTGTATAAAACTGTGGTGAAGTTCCAGTAGCCAGTTCCCAGCTGGCAAAATATCCAGATTTGTTAAGGGCCAGTGGTGACACATCTCTTATCCAACCTTTCATCTCTTAATGTGCTTTTGATAAGAAATGTAGAACACGTCTTGCGTAGAAGGCTTCTCATTTTACTGACCGTTTCACTGGGTATAAATATCACTGGTGGGTGACTGTTAGCTGCCATTAATTGGTGCAGATTCTCTAATGGCTAAATCTAATGTGCTCTCTGCAAGCTGTGTAGCAAGGATTGTTCTGAGGAGGAAAGTCACAGTTCTCTGGAACATCCTCGACAACAGAGAGGTTTGTTTTTCCAAGTTCCCTTATCTTAAGAAATCAGATCAAGTCACACATTTTCAAGAAAATGTCTTCTCAATATTTTAGTTTCATAGTTCTGAATCAGGAGATCCTTTGTTTCCTGTCTCTTATTTTCACTTTGTAGCTACAGATCGTGAGGCACTGATTAGGCTGCTGGTGAGTCGAGATCTTTGAGTTCGAGATACTTGATCAAACGATTAGAAAAACAATTACAAAGGATTCAGACTCACACAGATTCAACCTTGGAGTTTGATTTGATAAAGTCTCTCACCTCGAGCAGGTAGAAGTATCTGTTGAACTGGGCGCTCTTGGTGTCCTCCAGTCCTTTGAGCTGCCTGGTGATAAACATGAAAATGTCCTGCAGACAATAAAGAAATACACAATGAACGCTCCACACAAACACACACACAGTTGTAGTCACTTGCCTAACTTCCAATAGAAGAAACTTAAAAATGCTGAACACACAATAAGAAGCAATTATGCATGTAATTATTTGTGTCTGTCTAACAAACAGCCTGGGTTTACATTGATCTATAAAAAGATTCATGTCATTATAAGTCTTCCGCCACATGCTGCACAAAATTATGGCATACTCAAGGGAAGATGCAATTAGATTATGTCATTAAAACACTGAGCAATTCTGATGGAGCAAGGGAACGTACCTTAAGTTTTTCTGGGGAGGTGTACGGTGCCTCCGGGGCGTAAATCCTGAATATGTCCGCGAGACAGCAGGCCACCAGCAGACGCACGTCCTTGTCTGGGTGTTTGAGGAAGAAGTCCGATGCCAGGTGGAGGGCCAGGTTCAGGTACAGCTCCTTCTCCTCCTCAGAGTCCTGGTCCATGTCCATGAAGGTCTTCACAACCATCTGGACGAGGGGTGAGGGTTTTAAATGGAGAGATCAGTGTTTAGCCTAAGAGTTTGTCTGTTTATCTAACCTAGGGAACCATAAGTGTAGGGCATAGAGATCAGTTTCTTCTGATGCACCATGCAAATACAACAATCAGATATTTATGTCAATACTGCATTGCTCAATTACTCATATATAAGAGTCTTAATAGCAACATTTGGATCTCAATATTTATACAAAAAAAACGAAAACATTATGACTAATAATTGCTGCAGAAAGGCAGATGGACACCGACCTTGAGCCTGCGGACCATTTCCTCCTTGGAGATTTTGTCAGATATCTCCTTGACCCCCGGGGGGTAGGTCACCTTCCCCTCTGCGGCTCGAGCTTTAGAGTGAGCCATCCTCTTTAGCTCTTCACTGCCTGAGGAGAGAGAGAGAGAGAGAGAGAACGTTTGTTATGAAACACCTGAGAGCAAGAGAGAAGGAGCTGAAAACAAGGACTGGAAACCGCCAAATCTTAGAGGAATTGCCAATCAACACTGTTAACTACTTGACAACCCAGGGGAAATCTCCCCTAATGCGGTTACTGGTTCGCAGCCTGGTAACAGCTTCCTACAAACTGAAATTGCTGTATTCAGAGTTGACTTTTCACTGCTGCGATGATTATCTCCCACAATTCATTATTGCTGCCAACAGCCTGTCAAGGATTATACCCGATTCATGTTTGGGGCATTCATATAATGCAAAATGGGCTTTGATTTTCCATTTCAATTTAGTCCACCTCTCATGGCCACATAAGTCACACTGCACTTCACACTGCTCTCTGCTAGAAAACTGAACCGCCTGACCCTCACTGCTGCTTTTTGTCTATTTGAGAAATTAAAAAAAAGAGACAAATGTGTTCAACTAATTCTATCTCAGCACAGCTCAGCCACTTTCCCAGAGTCAGGGTTTGTAGGCGTGTGTCTCCATGCTCAGGTACTCGTTTTTAAGTTTATTGGCACACAACCCTGTATAATGTAAATTCAGCCCGACAGCGGTCGTGTCAGCCACGTTGACGACAGCCTGTTGACAAACATAATCTTATGGTGATTTGTTAGTTGTCAGCAGGAGAGTTCCAGGAAGACAGTTCTGAGATCCGTATCTCTCCCAAGGACACTTTGACACAGGGACCAGAGGAGATAAGGATCAAACCACCAACCGTGTGATTAATGCAACAACCGGGGCCGAAGCAGCGCGACGCCGGAGTCTCTTAGTCTATCTCTAAGCACATCCTGGAAATATTGAACTAAGGGCTGCAATTAATGACATTTATTATATCATTCACGGCTTTTCAAATGTGAGGATTCGCTTTTTTTGTGTATATTATGACGATAATCTGAACATTTGTGTTTTTGTCCATTGGTTGGAATTAAAGCAAGATGAAAATATCACATTTAGTTCGTGGAAACTGGTGAGAAATGTTTCACAGACTAAATTATACTGTTTTTTTCTTCGTATTAACTCATCATTATCAATATCCAAGACATCTGTGCTGAAATCCCATGGCTGGTTAAATAATACAAGATTTTTTTGGTGTGGTATACTAGTGGTGGGGGAAAAAAATCGATTCTGTTCAGTATCGCGATATTTTGCGCCCGCGATTATATCGATACTGTAGCACAAAGTATTGCAATATTTTCTTTTTTTTTTAAAATACTTTATTTACAATTATATATGTAACATCCCCTGGCGGGCAAAGCATGACGAGGAGAGTTTCAGAGTTTAAAAGATACCTAGTGTTTATGCGGAAAGGATGTTCTCCACTGCAGGAGATATAGTAACGGTCCAGAGGAGCACTTTAACATCTGAGCATGTTGACCAACTCCTTTTTCTGAACAAAATTGCCAATATTCCCAAATGAATTTAACATTTTAGGTCATGACCTTGCAGCCAACTGGACTGGACTCTAGTACTACACATTTGTTTATTTTTTTCAATTTGATTGAACCTAAGTTACTCTTATTTATATGATTATTCTCAGGTTTATGTTACTCTATTATGTCTGCTTGATGTTACTGTATTGTATTTAAATAACTGTAAGTTATGTGCTGGGAGCTCAGCGTTCATGTGAGAGGTCTCCTATTCAGAAAAAAATTACAAAGGTCCTGTGTCCTGAATGTTGAAAGACAAAGTTTTTGCACTACCCTCTCTTAGTTTTTGCACTTCAGTTAATGTGTAGAAGACAATGTTGTTCACAGAATTAAATGTGACATTTGAAGTGAGTTGAGCAGTCTGATTTTCCTCATTTTTTGTAATGCCTTTGAATAATGTGGGGGACATGAATCGCAATATATCGCAGAATCGAATCGCAATACTTCCAGTATCGCAATACTATTGAATCGTGGCCCAAATATCGCAATACTATTGAATCGTCACATTTTTTCCAATTCCCACCCCTATGGTATACAGAAACACCATTGTTAATGTTGAGCAGCTGAAACTTGACAAGGACTATGGGTATTTCACACTGGATGTGAGTCATTAGCTGAGATGTACAGTAAAGCCCTGACCACCACCAACCTGAGCCACTTCTTACTATCAGGGATTGTAATACTTCCTGAAAATAGCTCCCAAGAAACACCATCTTTATGCCCTTATTTTGTCGCAGCTTTGTAAAACAGATGTTTGTGAACCTTGCATCTTCTTTTTCCAGGTTGTTAACCAGCTCCATTTCTGTCCTGGTTTAATGAGTCTTACAGTAACAGCTTCCTCCCCCTAAAAAAATATGTTGCGGAACAAAACAAATTGTATACTTCTGCGACCCGATGCTATTTCCAGACTATGTGACAAACTGAAAGCTACAAATGAGAATATATGACATTGCTTATTTATATTTTTAACTTGGCCTGGTTATGTTTGTGGGTTGGTTTGTCAGCAGGATTATGACAAGAACTTCTGGGAGGATGGGACACGAGCCAAGAAGGAACACATCAATTACATTTTTGGGGGCAAATCCAGGAATTGAGAAGTTTGGGCATTTTCCCACAGAATAAATCTGGCATATTTAGAAGACAGATAACTATGAGCAAGTGCAATTCGGTGCCGCCCAATTAAATTTAAGGGGACTGTTGTGTATATGTTTTCCTTTAAGCTTTTATATGTTTTACTTGACACTAATGTCATCATATTGTGAATTTATACACTATTTATTTGTACTCTAGGTACTAACTATTTGTGTTTAAGCGTCTGTGTAAGTACTTCTTTGTTGTTTATACATCTGGCCTCTTTGTCACCATCAACCTGCAGATGAAAACGTGCATTGTCCCTTTTGAATAAATAAACATGAACATAAACCGCTGGGTGGAGATCCTCTACTCTGAGCCCTTCTAGTCTTCTCCTGATTTTATTACAAACTATAAACCATTTATAAACATCTGACTTGGACAGATCCATAGTCCTTTTGGCAGAATTCAGAGTGAAGTGTAGAACTACTGTGCAACGACAGCACTTCCCACAAGGTAAATTCTGTCTCGGTCTTTTTTCCACTCCGGCTGCCATGTATGACAAGTTTGGCACTTAGGCTTTCACTGGTTAACGACCCAAACTGACTGAAGTGTAATACGCCTCAGAACTCAAGCCTGTGGAACATATAAATGGTGTTTCTGTCCCGCTCCAATATCACACCCCACAAAATCCACCCAAATACTTGCATGTGTACTGCTAATAGCTGCTTTTACATGAATGAACACACAATCGGGCTTTTCTTGTGCGACTACAGACTTGTTTGTGATTATCTCATAACACATTTATCTCTGAAGGACAATTGATTATTGTGAAGTAGTGCGGGTCAATAGGTCTGCCGGCTGACAAAGGCTCTTTGTGGCTTTGATTTAGAGGCCAGACTGCAACACTGAGTTTTTTAATCGCAATCCAACCATTTTCCGCAGTTGTACTCTGGCTTTTACACACAAACACACACACACAGACACACACATTCACAAAGCCAAAAGCACAAACTGGACATTGGCCGGCAGCCAGCTCGCTTGATTCTGACCTTCTGTTCCCTCACACAGCTGCTGCCAAATCTGAGTCCATATCTCTCTCCATCTACCGCAGTGACACAGAGAGAGAGAGAGAGAGCGCTGGCGGCCAATCAGAGCAGAGTAAATCTCGACTTAGGGACGGTCTGGGCGCCATCCATCCGGGAGACTTTCACTTTGAATAAGAACCCGAACCAAGTGATCACACACAGGCCAACTTTACCCCAAAGTGAACCTCCCGAGCAGGGGTCTCACTACTACCTTATCACAGTCAGAACACATGTATCCCCCCCCCACTGAGCCCTTTAACACATCTGCCAGCAGAAATACGACGACTCAGCGCGGCGCCCCTAACCTAATCTGAACCTGGACACTGACACCCCCCCAGGTTTCTACCCACAGGCAGCAACCAGAGGAAGGACACCACTGGACACCAGAGGGTTGTACGAGTGAACTCAACGACCTCCATAAAAAACACATACACAGACACACACCAAGTGAAGGAAAGCCCACAGCTAAGGGAAGCATCAGATTACCCCCCAGAGGCAATGACATGAAATAAAACAACATTTACCAAACAAACTAATCTCTACCAATCTGTGAAGCCCAGTTAGAAGTACACAATGAAGCAGAGGAAGTAACACAAGTCCATAGGGTTATTAAGATGACAGTTAAGTTTGGTTAAACCCTCTAAGAAGCCACTTAAACTACACAAAAGCAACTCTGCTGAATCACATGTCTCCAGTTATTAGGCTGCTCAGACATTTTGGTTTCCTCTCTAGTCCATGCAGACACTAAAATACCATTCAGGCTTTTGGCAGAGAAAGAATTTGACCAGACACAATTTCTTTTAGTAAAAGGGAAAGTGCAGTCTCTGGGCTGCAGCCAGCAGAAGGAAACATTAACTGCAACCAGAAGTATGACAGCGCAATTCCTGATGAAACACTCATCCGTGAAATGTGGTTGTGTGCAAAGCCATTTAATAAAAGATAGTGAAAAATATGAACAAGCTCAAACACTGAATTTAAACTTGCCAGGGCTGTTATATTAAATTCCAAATTTGGCTTTTTTCTGAAGTCGTATTAAATTGAATTTACTTTAGGTTATTCCATTTGAAATATAATTTTATTAGCGCTTAAATTGGGGTTAGGCAATGGAACAATATCAATATATATATAACAAAGGCTCAATATATTTAAATAGAACACTTATGAACTGTACAGACACATTATTGATCTGCATCTGATTTGTTTTTTTCTGTTTATAGATTGTTTATCATACAAGACACAAACCTCAACTGGGACCAACAATCTTAATATAAACTCTAAATAATAATGTGGAATTTACTGTGATGATAATCAACATCAACTGATTTCTACTAGATTTTAACCTTGATATAATTTAAGAATCACAATCAAGTTGTTTTCCCATACAGGGAATATGCTTTGGTGGCATAAAAGTGATGATGGATGTAAGTCGAGAAGTGAAAAGAAAGATAAAGTTATGGATATAATCCTGTGAGTAAAAGGAGAAAGATAAGTTCCCAAAGTACAAGATTATAATGAGAAGAGAAGGCTGCACATTAATATGACAATTAAATGGTGTTAATTATGAATAGTTACAGAGCTGTACAGCAGTAAATATCGAAGCACCCAGATGATTTTAATTGTGTTTAAATTGGGGCTAGGCAATAGAACAATATCATTCTATAAAGACACAAACCTCAATCAGGAGCAACAATCTTATTAACTCTAAATAATAATGTTGAATTTACTGTGATGATAATCAACATCAACTGATTTTTACTAGATTTTAATCTTGATATAATTTAAGAATCACAATCAACAGGGAATATGCTTTGGTGGCATAACGGTGATGATGACTTTAAGTAGAGAAGTTATGGATTTAATACTGTGAGTAAAAGGAGAAAGATAAATATAAGTACCCAAATTAAAAGGGTATAATCAGAAGAGAAAGCTGCACATTAATATGATAATTAAAGGGTGTGAATTATGAATAGGTACAGAGCTGTACAGAGGTAAAGTACAGTACAAGTAAAGTACCCCAGGTGATAAAGACCCTGGAGTTTCCCACTGACCATCAGACAATAATCAATAACCTCAGACTAGCTGTCAGACTTCCTCAGACCCCCTGCTGAGCCCAGGGGGTCTGAACCCCCCTCCTGGCTTTGTGCTGCTCCCCAGACCCCCCCGGGGTTGTTTTGCAAAACCTTATTATGAATAAAACAACAAGAACCATGTGCGCAGCCTTCAGAGATCCACAGCCCGGGCTGGAGGAGGCTAACCCCGGCTGTGGAGTCTGGGAAGCAGCCGATCAGAAGCTGAATAAAACATTTACTCTACCAGGCAATAAAAAAATAAAAAGGAACAGCCACGCTGGGAGTCACAGGGACAATATTTAGCCTCCGAGCAGCAGAGGGTCCCGGTTAGCATTAGTGGTGTTTCCCCGGGGGGGAGAGGGGCGCAGACCGGGGGGAACACTGCGGGGATGTGGGGGTCTGTATCGTGGAGGTCGGGCTCCGTGGCCGGGCCGAGGACCGCGGGACACCCCGGGTCCGAGCGGTGCAGCCCGGCTCCGTGCTGCCCTAATGTGGCTAATCGAGTTAGCTGCAGTTAGCCTGCTAGCTAGTGCGCACAGCGGAGCTAGCGTTAGCATTAGCAGCAACAATCTCAGTGACAAGAGGGCGGACACTGGACAAAACAGCCCGGTCCACCCGCCGTTACACCGACCCTCCCGACCGGGGAGAAGCGACCGGGACCCGCCGCTGGTCACCGGAGCTGCCGGGACACCGGGGCCGAGGAGTGGGCTCGTTTATCCCCTTGCTAACCCTATTGTTTTGGGGGGTTTTGCGCCGGAGGACCAGGTCGAGCAGCGCCGCGGATCCGCCGAGGAGCCCGGGCGAGCGAGGCGGGCTGAGCTCAGCTCGCTGCCCGGGGGAGGAGGAGGGAAACCCGGCCACTCCGCGGACACTCCACCGCCCCCGGGCTGCGGCTCGCTGTCCGCCGCCGGGTCCCGATCCCGCGGCTCGGTGCATTTCTCTTACCTGTTACGGTGAATCGGGATCCGTCGCGTCCTCCTCTGCAGCTCTCTTCCCCCTCCTAGCTCCAAAATGGCGCCAATATGTGGAGCTCTGGAGCCCATGGGTCCGAGTGACCAGCGAGGGCACAGCGCCACCTATAGGGCGACTGTATGTAGGGCTGAGTAATCATGTCACTCCACATAAATAAACACTAATTATTCCTCTTTAAAAAATGTGTTTATTCTTTCGCCGTTTGTTCCACTGGTGATTTTTGGCTAATTGATTTAATTCTGTGATTCTTTTTTTGCCTAATTTAGTTGTGCAATAACAAGTTCAATTTCATACTGTTGGTGTATTTGTTTACATTGCACATTATTAGGGCCCGAGCACTGACAGGCACGGACAGACAGTGAATATAACAGTGACTATTGGACTATAGGATTATAAGGATTATAAAAAGGATTATTATTGTTATTATTATTTCTTTTTCAGGCCAATGAATTGGCTTTTTGAGGGCTTTAAACATGCTCAAATTCTGACCAAAATGTGCAGAAAATTAGAAAGTGGTGAAAATTATTATTATTATTAATTTATTTAATTGAATTTTTTATTATTATTTACATCCTGCGCAGTAGTGGACTGCGCATGGTTATTTTAATTTAATTAATTTTGTTAATTACATTTTGTTTTAATTTGTTTTTTTTTTAATTTACATAGTGTAAGATATTGTGCAATGAATAGGTGATTGTCCTGCCAATTTTAGGGGGGGGTTTACAGTTGGGGAAGAGTGGGCATTGAACCGCCAACCTTGTTGTTGGAGAATGGCCACTCTACCCCCTAGGCCACACCGCCGATTGCTGGAGGCTAGATTGTGATCCTCTCTTAAAGCTCTGGTGATGGAGGTTGTGGGTCAATGTTATAAATATTGTCTTTGAATGTTAAAATTGATGGATATGTGTTGACTTTTTTAAAAGGCACTGATGATAATTATTATCAAACCTCTTCTCAGTTAAATCATATGCTGATAATACTTTTTATAATAATAATAATAATTATAATTTTTTACATATGTTGATGACCACTCATAGCACTTTACAGTACTTCTTTTGCCATTCATACATGGGGATCGAACCACTGACAGCTGCCCAGGGACCAATAAAAAAGTATTGTATCTTAACTCACCTTAGTTGCTGAACTGAACAGATATGTGTAAAGAAATGTATGCCATTTCATTCATTTAGTTCATAAATAAAGTTTCTCATAGGATGTGAATTGTTTTTTCTTTTACCGGTGCTGCTGAACTATGGCCAGTTTAAAATCTTAAAAATAAATAAACAGATAAATAATACATACATTATTTTCTATTAAGTTAATACAATACTGCAGTCTGACCATTGTGGAAAACAAGGAGAAAAAATGACTCCACAAAAAATGTGTTTATTCCAAACCAATGCATCACTAAGGAACATTTTGACAGTTGGCTTTATTGCCTCTTCTGTGGTTTGTGTCGAGAGTCTAGTTTTTCCTACAGCCCCTGAACGCAGCAGCGGAATGAGGTTTTTCCATAATAATCTGATAAATGAAACATGGTCACACAAACATAATGTTCTCATTGGGAGGACGTCCACGTTTCCTGGGTCTAAAGGTATTTTGTTTTTAGAATGGTAAATGTTTCTTAAGTTTGTTTTTGTCTTGACATGACTGGGACCATGTTGGAAATAACTTGTTATCCCATGGATTTTGTTTGTCTTTTTCTCTACTAATCCATAAATAATAAGTCAATCAATCTGTCCATCAAATTGTATTTTATCAAGTCATTGCGGTTTCTATTGACTATTTAATGGAGCCATCCATTTCTCCCAAACCTACAACAAACATGTTGAAGTTTATGATTCGATTGATTATCACTGATTTTACTTTTCCTGAAAAGCCACATAACTTTTAAACTACAAATTTATTCCTGATGTTCTGAGAAGGAATAAAATGTGTCAAAGATCAGCTCCTTGCTTTGTCTTGTTTTTCTGATGGAGCTTTGTTACACCTGAGCTGTAGGGGGCGCTCCAATATAATGTTTCAAACTTTGCTACAGAGCAACCCTAATTGCGTCGTGCACGCCCCTGTTCCTAATCAACCAATCAGCACTGCAGCTGTTTAAATGTCTCTTAAAATACAGAAGCACAAAACTCAACACATGAAGATATTAAAAATCAGATTTCATACAGACTTCAAGAGATGTGGTAATCTTCAAACCCTTAAGGCTTCCTCCTTATCTTTTTACAACACCTGTCTCCACCAAGGTAATTTGAAAGTGCTTCAGATCTGATAAAAACAAGATATGAAAGACACATGACACATTAACAGGATTTATTGAAAGATTAAAATGAGTTAAAAGAATAAAGAGTACTTGACAGTTCAGAAAAGGAATCTGAGCAGGAGGGAAGGCTGCTGTGAGTCTGGGATCAGTCTCGCTCCTGGCAATGAAAGTTTAGGATTTACAGTTTTGATTCAATAAACTGTAAAAAATGGTAAAAAACTTGTGGTTTGTTTTCAGTTCCTGGAGCAGAGCTACGGCTTCTTCCACTGCAAGACGTGCAGCCTCCGGTGGGAGAGTGCTTACGTGTGGTGCATCTCTGGAACCTGTCAGGTACGTGCTTCATTATTAACTGCAGTGTGCCATCAACATGCACCACATCATGTTTAAATCATGTGCACGTAGATGATGCTCAGTTCTCTCGGGTCAGGTGTACTACAAGCAGCTCTGCAGGAAGTGTCAGGCCGGGTTGAACCCGTTCGAAGTGGAGCCCAACATCTGCAAGGTTCATAAACTCTGTCCTGCATGAAGAGGAAATGTTCAATTATCAGCATTTGGAGGCTTTTCAGTTTCTTCAAGCTTAAACATGTTCCCCAGACTGACCTGTTCGGTTTCTTCTCCTGTCTCAGATGCGTCTGACTCCGACTGCATCTGTTGAAGAGTCGAGGCCCCTTCACGTCTGTTTTACCTTTTACGTGTCACAATTTATTTGTTCTCCAACCAGCGAGTAGCTGAATTTCACAAAGCGTCTCTACAGGTCTCCGTTTCCCTACGTTCATCCTGGTGCCTGAGTTCACGTGAAAATGTTATTTTGCTAAAAGACAGTATAAGAGATTAACATTGCACCTCAAATATGAAAATGTTGTAGATTCTTACTTCCAACGTTGTGTTGTCTTTTCTGTTTGTTTGTTTGCGTGTGAGAGCAGTTTGTTAATTTCTCAACAAATGGTTCTTCATGGAAACAATCAACCATAATGTTAAGTGCTAATATCTCAGAGCAGGTGAAACTAAAAGCAGTCTGCACAAGTGTTCTCTGCAATATGGTGATGAAGTAGTCTGCCACCCTCTGAGTGCCCTTCTCATTTCATTGTTTGTTTGTTTGTTTGTTGGTAGAATTACGCAAAAGCAATTCATCCAATATATACAGAACCTTGTGCAGGAGTAGGACATGACTCATGGAAGAACCCATTACATCTTGGAGTGGACCCAGATAAATGGACCGACTCAGGATGTTCTTTACTTTAAAAAAGAGTTTTAGCCTCAGTGGAGTGATGCACTGTCAAGAATCTTTCTAGTATTGAAGTTGCTCTTATTCTTGAAGTGTTTTAAAATTTGCACTTTGCAGCTCAGTTCAGGTTTCACTCTTACTGCTGGAAGGCAACATTCAGCTCTTTCTAATCAACAAAATAATGATTAATACAATTTATATTCAGTAATTCTGTCAATGAAACATGGGTCAGTGCAACTCTTGACCTGGGTTATAACTATGCCTCGTCCTAGAATCATCCAATTGATCAAAAACTGAAGTGCGTTGTGAAGATTAAGCAAAACACAAGAAGTAATTGATATGTCTTTACTTTGACACCGACTTGAACAGAGCATCAACTCAAAACAACTTCACAAAGGCTGTAAAAGTATTTACAAGGTGAAAAAAACAACTACAGTCTTCATCTAAAAAGCTTTAAAAATGTGCAATTTCATGTTTGGCATGCACACACACACATTCTCCCACACTACTGGGGGGGGGACACACCCGCATGAGCTCAAAGCTCCCTTTTGTACCTCATACAAACATGATTGTTAATAAATAGTTCCAACACTCCATACAGTACACAGAAGATGCATGCATGGCAGTTTGAGAGGACAACACATCGATATAAAACCTAGGTCAAATGAGTTGATTTATAGCTGATCAGATATAAATAGGGAGAAGACATTTGTACAGCGAAGGGGAAGTGACTGCTCGGGGACGGGGGACGGGGGGGCGAAGGAGAGTCACAAAAAGTGGCAGACGACAGGAAGTGTTGAACTTCAGTAGTAGCACGAGTTTAGTTTTGAACAACAACAGAGAGCGCTGAATGTCAGCCTTCCCTCACGTGTAAGGTCACTACAAACCACACACAGACATATGCTACTATGGTTGTGTGGCCATATCTATTAACAGTATACAGACAAAAGACAAAAAATATTTGAGTGTATACATGCACCGTCCTCTTTGCATGTGAACATGTAAGGTCAAAGTGTTACAGTGTCGGACAGGGAGTTATATATACAGTGTGCACACTCACTAATGATGCTACAGCTAGCCACGGAGGAGTGTGCGTCACGCGCAGAGAACGGCAGGATGAGTCCACCATTGTTTACAACAGTAGCCGGAGGACAAGCTGACACAGAAGATAAACAGAGCGAAGGGCAGCGTTAGGAATTACTCTTGAATATTTTGCATCCAGCTCTTTCTCAATCAGTCTTTTCAGTCGGTCTGGAGAGGGCAGACTCTCCGGGGGCAGGAGGGACGTGGGCGTACAGTAGAAAGCATCCAGCTGCGTCATGCATTGCACGGTTTCTCAAAGCAGCAGGAGACACAACAGGACAGAAGAGTCACTCCAGGTTTTGGCTTTTCCCTCTCGGTAAAAGTGACGTCCCTTTCTCTCACAGTAACAAAAACAGTAAAGTAACTGCCCTCCTGTAACATTTTTTCCATTTAATACCAAAATTCCATTTAGTGCAATAGCGAAAAACTGTAACCAGTTATAGAACGCAGTGTCGCAGGTAGTTTTCCTCACTGGTGAGACAACCAGCCAATGGTGTCCTTCCTGAAATAGGCAGTAGCAGTCGATCAAGTTCATCAGGTCTCGAGTTCCTCTGGAAGCAAGTTAGAAATCTGAGCCGAGCAGATTCTGCGCTGAATGATGAGAACTTCAACTAGACGCACATCAATCTCACAACACGAAGCTGCAAAGCGAAGCTCGTTCTCAGATAGAATAACATCAGGTCCTCTTTGTCAGCATTCAGCATTTTGTAGTATCCAGTGGGTTCAGTGATACATCCCATTATTCCGGGGTCATGAGTCGCTCTTCTTCAACCGTTAGAATCTCCAAGTGTCTCTGGTTTGTCGTCTTCTCCTTTTCAGATTGAAAGATCTTCCGGTTGGTCAGAAGTAATGAGTTCTCTGTCACGTCTCAGGTCTGAACGTCTGACGGTTCATCACTCAGGAGCCCCCCTACGTTCAACAGGGGCCGGGCGGCGTGCCCCACCTTCCCCAGGTAGCGAGACAGGGGCGTAGCGGCTCCACCGAGGGAGCAGCAACAACCCCACGCTGCAGCCTCTCCTGGACCGGTGGGGCAGGGAGGAGGAGGAGGAGGAGGAGGAGGAGGAGGAGGAGGAGGAGGAGAAGGGAGGAGGGATGAAGACGGGACAGGGCCGCGGGTTAAGACTGTGTCCGGGTGCAGAGCTGGAGACGGGCTGGAGCCTGGGATGTGTGGGAGATGGGACCCGGGTGGAGGCATGGGAGAGGTGTTTGTGTCCCGGTGTGAGAGTAAGTTGGGTTCTGAAGCTACAGTCAGTAATGGGTCTGATGTCAGAGATGATATCGAGTGTCTGGTGCTGTTTGAATGTGACAGCGTGGATCTGTGTGTCGAGCGTCCTCTCAAAGGATAATAAAGATTAGTGTTCTCGTCAAGATAACTCCTCCTCGGCTCTCGTGTGTGTGGCAGATTCAAATCCGTTTGGCCCGGAGTGTTTGAGCAGCTACGTGATGAGAAAAGGTCTGGAGGAGGTTTGGCAAAACCCGGCCAAGAGGAACCAGAGTCTGCAGCGGAGGATGAGGAGAGGAGAGAAGAGTCTGGCTCACGCTCTGGATGTGGTTCTGGCTCTAGTGGGGGGCGGGGGGGTGGGCCGGGACCTGCCTGGAGCTGAGCAACCGGGGCAGCAGAAACACAGGAGGAGGCAGAGGCCAGGTATGAGGGTGCTGGGCCTCCTCTTCCAGAGCAGAGGGAGGCGGAGGGGGTCTCGGAAGGGTCAGCGGCTGCAGCGATGGGGGAGGAGGGGAGGGAGGGGAAGGAAGGGGAGGGGGGGAGCTCCTGAGGTCCTGTCAGAGGCTGGTCCCGGACACGCTGGAGTCGGGGAGGTAGGTGGTGACCACCCGGTAGCCCTGGGCGCGGCGGATCATGTCGCGGATCTCCCCGTTGAGCTCCAGCAGCTTGGAGCAGATCAGGCTGAGGTCCTGGCGCGAGCCCACCAGGGCGATGGTTCCCGTCTGGCCCAGCGTCTGGTGGCGGAAGTAGATGTTGAGCAGCGTCTGGACCTCGGTCTCTGAGCTGCCACCGAACACTCCACTGGGCCACTGCCGCCTGAACATGAGATGAAAAGGAGGGTGTGAGTAGGGTTGCAAAGGGGTGGAAAGTTTCCGGTAAATTTCAGGAAACTTTCCGGAAACTTTCCATGGGAAGTTAAGCTCGGGAATTAAAAAAAAAAAAAAAAACTACTCAAATTAAACGCTGAGCAATAAAAACATCATTCAAAACTCTATTTTAAAGATGTATGGAATCACACGCTGCACGTTGAGTTTCAACCCTCCACTGTGCATTCTTCCATCACATGCACAGATAACTCCCAGCATCCTTCACTCTACAGCAGGGCTACTGAGGCCTGCTGTAGTGTGCAGGACTAGTCAGGTTAGTTTCAATGATATTACTGGGGAAAATATATTAGCATGCTGATTGAGGATTGTTCATCTGTTTATCCAGCCTATTTCCATTCATTTATCCATCAATTCCAACAAAAATATGTTTACAGACGATTCCAATTGATTGGCTAACTATTTATATCTCTGGCATTGCATTAGTGTTTTTTTACAAACTTTTTTCTCATCTGATTCTACAGAACAATGCCACGTGCACTATCTCATGTGTGGAGACATTTCACCCCATCCAATGTAGAAGGAAAGGCTGTGTACATTTACAAATACTGTGCAAAGACCTATGTTAAGAATGACACAACAATGCAGAAGCATATAGTCAAGTGCCCAAATTTTCCTCAGGGCTCAAATCAGCCTATGACAAAACAAAATGTTTATATATATGTCTGTATATGACAAGGTTAATGCAGTTAGTATAAATTACCCACAACATTTCCAGTTTATTCCCGTTAATTCCCGTTAATTCCAGTATATTCCCGTACATTCTCGTTAATTCCCGTTAATTCCCATGGAAAGTTTCCAACTTTGAATATTCACGGAATTTTGCAACGCTAGGTGTGAGGTCAATACACAGGTTTAAATAAAGAGAGCAGTTTATCGTGTGTATATGTTTTATGTTTAGATGTCACTGTGTGTTCCCTCACAGAACAAGGGGATGTTTAATGTCATGTTGATGAATGTTGGGAAAGAATCAAACAGTTTTCGATTAGGTCAAATACTGGGATGGTTTTTCATGTAGTTCTAATAATGGGAACAAATGTTGCAGCTCTGGACAACAAATGTGTTTTTTATCATCTGAGAAGTCTAGTGTAGCAGCTTTGTAAACAGAACGGTCACTCGCCTGCACTCCTGGATGTAGCGCACAGCTTTGGTGAACTCGAGGTTCTTAAGGCACTCCAGGATGGCCTGCACGGCTGCCTCTGAGGTCGGGAAGCTGGGCACGACCACGGCGGCGGCCTGGGAGGCGTGAGCGTGAGCGTGGGCCAAGAGCTTCTGCTCCAGGTCGCTGGCCACCGCCGCCTCGGCCGCCTGCAGGCTGGTCTTCAGATCGGTGAGCTCTCGAGACATGTTCAGCAGCTGCAAGAGGGGGGGGGGGGGGACAGACGGGGATTGAGTGTGTGTGTGTGGGTGTGTGTGTGTGTGTGTGTGTGTGTGTGTGTGTGTGTGTGTGTGTGTGTGTGTGTGTGTGTGTGTGAGCTTTATTGTAATCACAGTTCCAACAGCATTTAGCTCAAACCTGAATAAGGATTGTAAATCATCTCATAACAAACTGACAACTCTGTTTAAATTAATTTGTCATTCTTGGACAAAGTATTACAGTAGTTGTTTAATTTCCTTTCCATTAAAACCAATTTCATTACATTTACCACGTCACAGACATATTGAGCTGTACAGTACAGAAATGGAAACGATAGAGCTCATTTAGAAGCACTCAGTTCAATAATGTGCACTTAGGTAAGTAGGCTACTATTGGGTTTCTTTAGTAGAAATTTCGTAAATGTCATTAAATCAGATTTAATCGTTTCAGTTATCAAAGTAGTGGATGAAGGAAACTAGATTTCTAGATATGGGAGGAATTTGTATGAAGTTTTTCATAAGATTACTTAGACTTTAATAATCCTGAAGAAAATTCTGGTGCCAGCTTGCTCCAAGAAAAATAAAGTAATCTGCTGTGTTCATCACAGGATGATGTTGAATTCATAATTTTATCTAAAGAAGGATGTGATGTGAATCTATTCAAACGTTTTGATGAACAGATGTTGAAACTGTTGCTGTCGGTAGGAGCAGTTTTGAAGCAAGATAATCCTGAGTAAATATTTTACGTTACGTTATCTATTCTTCACGATCCCAGTGTGTGAACGGGCTCTGAAGTGAATCTTATCACATGTACAGAGAACAATCAGTTGAATAACCTGCAGTGTTACGACTGTAAGTGTCGTCTTCATGTGAAAGTAGGAGTGGTCTCACCTCAGGAACAGAGCTGATGGCATGGACCTGACCAATGAGCGAGCAGTAGGACTGGAAGAGGAGGAGCAGCTGGAAGTGCAGCTTGTAGAGCCTCTGACAAAGCTCCAGTTGCTAAAAGACATTAAAGAAGGAACAGAGTGAGATCTATCACACACAGACACAGTCACACATGCACACAAAGGAGCACAAACACACAGTGACACAACTAGCTGATTGCCTTGTGCTAAGTTAATCTGTCCCATAGGAATCTAAAGCAGTGAAGTGAAGAAACGTGGAAGAGAACTTACTGCAAGAGACTCCATTTGCTAGACAGCGAGAGAGCATGTTAGGGAATCAGAGTGAGGTGAGAGGAAGACAAAGCATCAATCAAACACATGCACAGCAAAGCATCAACTAGTCACAGTCAAGCTAGCAAGAATTAGTCAACAGTATAAAGCACCCAGAAGCTGTACATTTCAGTAAGTTCTTGGTGGCTAGGAGGAAAAGTCAGGATGATAAAATAGATATCACAGCAAACAGACAAAGGGAGCAAATATCTCAGCGTAGAGGAGCAACGAGCAAGATGAGGAAGGTTCCTATATGTTTTAGTGAGTTTGTGTATAAATTCTACATGTATCTGTTTGTCACAGTAAATAAAATACATTCCCCGTTCGCACCTTCTCCTCCGAGTCTCCGGGCTGGCATGAAACTACGCTTTCACCAGGACACCGTGGGAACGTGTCCCTACAGTTCCTCAGCCACTGAGGGGAAGACATGTAACACAACAGGAGAGGGAGGGAGAGGGAGGAGATAAAGGAAGGTTAGTCAGTGACTAATTTCAAAGATGAAAAACAAAAATAACTTAGCAATTAGTGGTGGGGAAAAAAAATCGATTCTGTTCAGTATCGCGATATTTTGCGCCCGCGATTATATCGATACTGTAGCACAAAGTATTGCAATTTTTTTTTTTTTTTTTTTTTTTTTTTACAATTATATATGTAACAGCCCCTGGCTGGCAAAGCATGACGAGGAGAGTTTCAGAGTTTAAAAGATACCTAGTGTGTATGCGGAAAGGGTGTTCTCCACTGCAGGAGATATAGTAACAGCCCAGAGGAACTTTAACATCTGAGCATGTTGACCAACTCCATTTTCTGAACAAAAATGCCAAAATTCCCAAATGAATTTAACATTCATCCAACTGGACTGGACTCTAGTAGTACACATTTTTTTATTTTTCTCAATTTGATTGAAGCTCTAGGTTACTCTTATTTATATGATTATTCTCAGGGTTATTTTACTCTATTATGTCTGCTTTATGTTATTGTATTGTATTTAAATAATTGTAAGTTATGTGCTGGGAGCTCAGTGTTCATGTGAGAGGTCTCCTATTCAGAATATAATTACAAAGGTCCTGTGTCCTGAATGTTCAAGGACACAGTTTTTGCACTACCCTTTCTTAGTTATTGCACTTCAGTTAATGTGTAGAAGACAATATTGTTCACAGAATTAAATGTGACATTTTAAGTGAGGTGAGCAGTCTTATTTTCCTCATTTTTTGTAATGCCTTGAATAATGTGGGGGACATGAACGCAATATATCGCAGAATCGAATCGCAATACTTGCAGTATCGCAATATATCGCAGAATCGCAATACTATTGAATCGTGGCCCAAATATCGCAATACTATTGAAACGTCACATTTTTGCCAATTCCCACCCCTATTAGCAATAATGTCGAGAGGCCGACTTACCAGTACAGCAGCCTCCTCTTTGGTGTTGTAGGTGTCCAGGTATTCCTGCAGCTCCAGCGCACTGAACTTCATCTTTTCAAGGAGACCATAGGACATGATCTGCAGAGAGAAAAAGAAGAGTTGCGTTAATTTGACTTAACTGACTAATTCAACATAACATCAACCTTAGCACAGTTATGTCTGCCAGCAGTGCTCACCGTGTCAGCATCGATGTAGATTGTGGGACAATCGGAGCAGGTAGTCAGCATCTGTGAGGATCTTTGGAACTTTGACCCAATGCCCCTCAAGCCCTCTCCCAGGTAAGTGGCAACATCAGTCGTCAGGGTGCAGAACTTCCCCTGGATGTTCTGGGTCAGGAAGAAAGGTCGAGCAATTATTAGACATCCTTACACAAGAGAACCAAAGAGTTAAACAAAAACCCTGCAATAAAAATATATCTACTTAGAGTGAAGAGTTGTGTATTCAACAAGTAGGATTTACCTTAAAGAGAGAGGAGAAGACTTGGAACGTGTAGACGGCGCAGGACCCGTCTGAGTCGGTCACGAGCTGGTTGATGTGACAGCGCCACGCGTCCTCGGCGTCGTCACACACTGTGGGTTGGAAGGCTGCCAAGATGGCGGAGAAAAATGGAGAGGGGGGAGGAGGAAAACCAAGGTCTTCCAAGTCATCTACATCATCACGTAAGCTGTGACCATGGAAATGGGAAAGAAATGGGGGCACAAAGAAAAAAAAAAGGATTTGATACCTTTCCCCCTAGAAAAAGGATTTTATATCCAAATCAAGTGCCCAGCTGCATCATGGGATTATATGAGCTGGATAATGTGTTCGCTTCACTGTAGAAAAAAATAGCAGAACATTTAAAGCTTGCACCTAATGGACCGAATAGGAATAATTAAATACTAATATCTAAAATGTCTTTTCAGGATATAATCATAACAACCTGATCTGTCCAAGTGTTGTTTACACAAACATTATGGTTGTGGCAGATTGAAATAATCTCATCACTGCAGTTTAACCGAGGTTTAGGTCCAACCTCCGTCAATCTGGCTGCTGGTAAAAACTTCCAGTGAGACAATATTCCATATAGTTGTGTTCTTGCTCTGTGTCTCCTCTGTCTCATTCACCTGGGCAGACAGTTGGGGTCTAGAAAGTCCAGCGGTGGTTGGCAGTAGTCTGGGTTGAGGCGGTGGTCCTGGGTGGGCAGCTGATCCTGAGGCTGCCCCGGCAGCTCCAGGGTAAAGCTCTCGCCGCAGTCGGAGCCGTGAGGGAGCTCGTTGGTGCTCAGGGACAGCTCGTCGTCCTGGGCCTGAGTGTCCTCATCATCACCGTACACCCTCCCCTGAGGAGACACACAGGTTAGGTTTCCTAAGGACACCAAATTTTTATGTACAAATAGAAACGGTGTGTATCTTTACTAGGTTTTATCCCTCACATGTAGGCCGCTGAGGTCATCAAGGATGCCCCCATGGCCTGGTGTGGTAGCATTGAACGAAAGTGGGTCGGCAGATGTGTCATAAGAAGTCGACAGAGAATCGGTGTGATTTGTCTCCTCTGATGGAGAAGGGTTAGTCTGGAAGAGGAAGGGAAAACAGGAATATCCATCATTGCCACTTACTCTGTCAAATTATGTCTTTACACTTAATTAGGGGACTCCAGTTTGTCAGGTATGTGTTTGCACAGATCCAGCAGTTGAGGCTACGTACGAGCTGAGAGTGAGAGAGGCTCTGGCTGGTTGAAGACTCCTCCTCCTCTGACGACTCATCCGAATCGTGGGGGTCCTCGTGACCCAGGCTGGGGGTGCTGCCTGAGTGCTGGCTCTCCTCTAACAGGTCCCCCAGCTCCGTGCTGTCCAGAGATCGCCGACGCACGCCCCAATTAAAGTTATCGACAGTCTCGCCCTGAATAAAACACACGCATATACATTGGAAGACAAGTGCAGAGGCAACAGTTGCAAGGAAGAAGAACAATGGTGGCTGAGTAAGAGCGTCTGTCGACAAGCACACGATGCAAAATGAACTGTTATTCATGGCATGAGAATATGCTGGAAAGGCTGTTTGAATCCAAGAGGATATTCTTTCTCCCATTAAGAATTTACAACATAATTTATCCCCATTACGCAGATGCAACCAAGCTGTGAGAGCAAAATGAAGCACAATCAACATGTTTGTTTTTTCAGTGGGAAACAAAGGAGCCAGCAACACCAAAGCGCTGATTAAAGCTGATGTAAGTGCTCAGTGTGAGACACCTTACCTGGAGCTCCTAGGTAGCGAGGGGAAGAGAGAGAGACACAGAGTTAGACAGAGAGAGAGACACAGAGGAGGGGCAGAGAAACACATTTCAAATATATTGATGTTAAAGAAAGACAGGTGGAAAGACTAAAAACACACAAATAAAAGGTAAAAGGGAAGGAAAGAGTCAGACACTAAATACTGTAAGTCAAGTGAGCATGTGGAGATATACAGTGGAATATGAATGTCACCTCTCCGTCCTCCAGCTCCACGTCCAGGAAGTCAAAGTCTCTGAAAACCCTGAACTGCTGCTCGCTGGCGGTGTCATCGAGTGTGTCCTCTCTAGTCCCGCCCTCCTCCGATGACACGCCGCTCTCTCGCACCTCCATCATGTCCAAGTCGCCACACGATGAGAAGATCACCTGACGAGAAGAACAGAGAACTGTATTTAAACCCATCACAGGCAGAAAGTAAAGCTCTTAAAAGATGATTCTCTGTAAAATTCTGGAATTTAACTATTTCAAAAGTGACTTCTTTAATTAATCAGAGCACAGATAGGACATTGTAAAGAAGAGATGGGCACGTAGCTTACAGATGGGTTCTTAGTGAGTCCAACTTCTTGTCCACAAAGAGACAAAACGTTCACCAGCTTCTCTCTGGTTCTTTTCTGTATGTAGAAGAAAGACAGTGAGCGATTAAAGTATTAATCAAAGAAGGAACATAAACTCGAACATACTCAAGATTAAATAACCAATAAACAAATTGTGCCCAGCTGTTTGAGGACTTTTGCATTTAGTCTCACAGAGTTTATTGTTTGTGCAATTTAACCACAGCAAGTATCTGCAGAGAAATACGAGTCTGATGTCAAAACAAAACAGAGCAAGTGCCAATTTGTTACTGGATATATCAAAGCAGTGGCAGCTTTGATTTATGTGCTTGTCAAAGTTATACAGTTCATAGCTAGAGTAGAGAAATACCAAGCGTCATTAAGATGCCACGTCAAAGATTTACGGTTCAAGCTACATGAATAAATTCACATAAAGAGACAGGTTGACAGTTGTTACAGATCTGCGGTGGTGACATGGACACATGTAAACATCACATCTAACTTCACCTGAGATGACTGTGGCCGCCTCCAGCTGACGGGCACCAGGATGGTGTTGGAGTTGGATCCGGAGGAAGTGGAGGAAGTGCTGCGGGTCACAGCCATGGCTCTGGCTTTCCCCTCTCTACCCCCTGAACCCTGGAGCTCGTCAAACCGACGGCCAATCACTGGAGTCTGTGAAGAAAACAATTACGATGTGTCGACACAGAAATTATTTCTAAAAAAAGCGTCATACTGTTTAGTGTCAGCTCTGTTTTGTTGCTTCCTCACCTCCGAGATGTCGAAGGTGAAGTCCAGTGTTTTCCCAGGCAGAGCCTTGGCTGAGCCGTCCCACACCCGGCTGACCTCCAGGTTGGAAAGGTCACCCTGCGTGTGGCCGTACGCCGGGTGAACGAGGCTGGCAGAACGTGATACCACCAGTTTTAAGATGTTCAGAGCATCCTTCCAGTGTACGGTCTGTGGAATCAAACACACAGTATAAGAGGGACTGCAGTGCATAGTTTACCAGAGTCGTAGTGGATTGAGCTTCAGTACAGTCAAGCACTGTCGGACGCTAACCTGGACAAACTTCTCAATGGTCTTGGTGACATCAGCATTGAACTGTTTGACGTGAACAGCCGTCAGATCCATGTGACTGAGCAGACAGTAGATGATCTGGAGGAGAGACTGCTGCATGCTGGGAAGGCCCTTGTCCAACAGCTAAGAGATGGAGAGAGACATTTAGCTCATGACAAAGCATGGGACCAGAAAATGAATCTTGCTTCTGGGCAAAGTCAAGAGTTGAATGACAACTACTGAACCAGAGGTGACAAGAATAACTTTCTCCAACTTCTATCTTCCAGCAAGATATCAACATGAGCCCTCACTGCCCCTGACTGGAGAAATGGATCACTTACTAGCTGCCCTTGCTTCACATACACAATTAACTAGCACCATAACTATTCAGCAAACTTACTCTCCTAACATGCAACAAGTTATGGCAAATACTTAAAATCCCTGTAGCTACACCAGGAGAAAGATAACCACCTACATCTAGAAATAAAGGAATCAATGCACATTGATCAACACTTACCTCAGCCATATAGGTGACCATGCTCAGTGTGATGTCGGAGAAAGCCTCATGGAGGTAGCGACAAACCACACTGACCCAGGAGAACGGGTCTCGTGTGTAGGAGCGCGTCTTGTAGAGCGTCATCACATGGGCCAAATGGGACAGCTTGGTTTTCTTCTCCACCAAACACACCTGAGAGGCGATGATAGAGAGATCATGAGAGAGTGTGGAAAGCAAAGGCAGTCAGCTTTAAAACTGCAATGATTTATGGGCAACTTTTCATCTTTTTTTTTCTGTGCCTGTTTATTTCTGACACCTGCCTAATGAAAGATTAACATAAAATAAATAAAATAATAAATAAATCAGACTGAGCTCAGGTGATGAATTGCATTGTACCTGTGCGATCCTCTCAGCGCTCTCTTTACAGAACTGAGTGGGGTGGCCAAAGTGCAGCACAAGGTGAGGCAGCAGACACAGCACGTTCAGAGGGAAACCTGCACAGAGAGAAGAGGTCAATCTTCAACAACACCTAGAGGGAATAAAAGCAACAGTTTGTCCCTGACGCTGCTGAATCTGCTCTAAAGGATTCTATAATGAACGTCATCGTGATTCTGCACTTACCGATAGACTGTGAGCTGTCCACCACAGGCACACGGGACACGGGCGTGAGCTGGCAGAAGAGCTGCAAGGTGAGGTCGGAAGTGGACTGGGAGGTGAAGCCCTTCAACAAAAGCTGCTGAATCCCAGAGAAGCCGCTCCACCTCAGCTGAGCCTGCAGCTTCTCGAGGCGCTCACGGTTCTCCGCTCTGTCTAAAGGAACCTGGGAGGAAGAGAGGAGTTTTTTTCTGGTTTAGCCGAAGCTGGTAACAGCACTTAGTGACCTGAGGCATTTGTATTGTATTTTAAAGGCTAAGAACTGTTTCCACTTGACAGGAATCAATAGCTAGTTCTGGCACTGCTGAGTGCTGATAGCTGTTCTCACCAGCTTAGGATGCTTTCATTTTCAAATATAATGAACTATAATTTTTAGCAATTCTACATAGTGTGTACGTGGCTCAGTTGTTCAGATGTCTTGTTTCAGTGGGAGCTTTCTCTTTTTCTTCTGTAGTTGTATCTCTGTTTTACAATTGTATTTCTTTCGCTCTAAGATCAGTACGTTTCATGTTAATCTACCTTTGAAAGCAGCTTGTGAACCAGACGAAGTGACATCTGATATTCAAACTCAAAGTCCGACTCCATGAGTGCCACGGCCACCCAGAAGACCGTGGCCAGTATCGATGAGGGATGAGAAACGTGGGCGGGGTCCGACAGAACGCTGGGATCGATACGATTGGTGGATGACGTGCAGGAGCCGGGGATTCTTCCTGATCGGGAGAGGCCGTGACTGTTGCAGGCCTGTAGATTGAAAATGAAATAAATCTTTGTGTCACAATTAAAAACAACAACACAAGACACACACAAGATCATACGTCAGCAGAAAACTATGTGATATAAAGAGAGTCTCCCTCTCTTGCCTGAATGCGATCCAGAGTTGCACTACGAGGAGGATCGTACGACGGGTTGTTACATTCACCAAACTTCTTGGGGACGGAGTAGGAGCGTTGGTGACGTTGCGATGACAACCCCGCGAACCCTGGGCCAGGGAAGTTCAACTGGCCCGTGCTCTTCCTGTTCATCAGTTTCTCACTGGTCACAAAGTCTGGTGAGGACGTCCTGTGCACCACACGGAGAAGAAATAAATAAAACAGAATACGGTAATTAATGTTGAGTCTCTTGTCCTGGATCAAAATAAAGGTTGGATGAATATTTAATTTCATGTATATTCTAACTAATTTTTAGAAATAGCAGAGGCGTACCTGGTTAGAGCTGCCATAAGGTCGCTGTTCTTCAGACATTCTGCTAAATTCACCACCACTGATTCCAGCGTCAACAGCACCTCCATCACATACCCCTGAAACACGTGTCGTTTGATTCAAATCTGCATCGACATACATTCTGTTTTGCAGTGTAAAAAAAGGGTGCTGAAATACTTCTCTCCTCTACCGTCTCCAAACCAACAATCTCTCACTTTTGCCGTTTCTCACCTGCACCTCATCTCCATGTTCTCCCACCACCTCCACCAGCCGTGAGATCAGGTCAGAGACGGCGTGGTTGTTGATTGGCTGTTTGAGGGCTCTGAAGATCTGGAAAGAGCGGCCGGCATAGTGACGCGAGGAGCTGCACAGAGCCGTCTGTAAAGCCACGTCACTCAGCTCCTGCTCCAGGTGGAAGTCTGTCAAAACAGATAAGGTACAAAGACACATCAATATTCAGCTAAACCCACATGTGGAGTCTTGACACATTTATGCAGACGGCTTATCTCTTTTAAGAGGTGATGTAAATGTTGGAGAAGATTGGCAGTTCGTTATTATGCATTTCGCGCCATCCTGTTGTATTTTTCATTTCGTCTAAACTAGCAGTGTGCCCTGATATCTCTGTTATTCATTGAAAGGTATCTAGCAGTGACATGATTGTTGCCTCACCAGACTTGGACTCCTTGAAGACAGAGACGACGTGCCGTAAGAAGTTGGAGAGCTGCTCCGAGCTCTTGGAGTTGGGGTTCTTTGGTGTGATGTCCTCGTGCACCCACAGCGGCCCAAACGCTCTGAGCAACAATAACACAGTACTCCAGGCACTGTATACCCACCACCAGTAACACCACATACATGTTACACAAGCACTAAAAATATAGATGTGCACAGCGCACACACGCCGTGCTCGACAGAGAGTTTTACACTCACACACACGCCTGCCTGCTCGGACATGTGGTGTCCTCTAGGAGTTCACAGAACATTGGTGGAGCTGTGTGTACCTTGTGGAGAGGAACTCAATGAGTTTGTTTGTCTTCTCATCCGTCTCGTTGGACCCATCTTCAAGATCCTCCAGGTCATCAGGGGTCACAAGAGGAAGATTTCCAACACTGCCCGCAATGCTGCCGCCACCCAGACTGGCCGAGGACGAGTTGGAGGTGGAGCAGAGGCCTGAGTCGGCCACTGGAGACGACTGCCACTCTCGCAGGAAGTCTGGTGCATCTACGAAAATGACGATAGAGAAAATAATTAACTGTACTATTAATTAACATCAGAGCTTTATCATGTTGTTATGTACGGCAATCTTTCAGTTCATTGTCCAAGTCATTTCCAAATAATGGTGATGGAGAATTAAAAAGAGGAATCAGGAGACGACATATCCCTTTGGCAAACCCTAAAAATCAAAAGGCAGCAGTTCACTACATGAAGTGAAGTTTCATGCTCACTAAATGATAACAGATGCATTGACAGAGAGACAGGTGGACATACTGAGCACTAAATTCCCACACACTATATTCCAGGAGGATAATAAATGTGCATATGGATTCCACTCACGGGACTGCTGGTACTCTGTGTGGTAGCTGGACTTGATTGTGAGCGTCTTGTTGTCACTGATCTCTCTCGTCAGCATCAGAACTGAGGCTATGACCTGGAGAGAAAAAAAGAGGCAACTCTTCTTGAGAGACTAGTAAAACCTTCTATGTCCACTTCTACTTCTGCAATTTCTAGCTCAGAATAAAATTGTAGAATAACGACATAGAATCCCGCTCAGACCTGGAAGTTGTTGTTGCAGGAGAGGGCGATGAGGAGGTGGAGAAGGAGGCGTTTGCTGTGTTCGTAGACCTCTGGCCGGTAGTGGTCCAGACCTGGCCAATAAAATACACATCCGGTAAGACAACAACAACAACTTTTTATTTTTGCCCTCCTAGAAACACAAGCTTGTACATTTTTTTAATTTAAATACACGAAAAGACTAATTAACACTAGATTCTGTTCATGTCCCCTGAAATGTTGGGGTTGAGTTTCTTAAATGGCCACAGTGGCTTGTTGTGCTTCACTGGTTGTTATGACAATTGGCAACAAGTGATCCAGTGTCTCCTGGTTCTTGTGGACAGTATGTGCATTTTGTCAAATGAAACAATGCAAGATTGATTCTTGGACAGTATATTGCGCACAGGGCACAGATTGATTGATAACACACAGCCTGAGCTCCAGGGTTAGAATGCTGAATATGCAAAACATAATAATGCATTTCTGACAGGTCAGGTACGTATACACGTTAGGTAATGTGCTAAAATGCAGACCCTGGGGAATGTGTCAGTGTCGACACAAGGGAGCAGCGTGTTCTGAAATGCATTGTCAACGTGGTGGAGAGAAAAGCTCACACTGTCACGCCATTAATTTAGTCGAGGTCCCAGACGACACCTCCACACAGAGGTTATTTCTGTGTGAGATTGAGTAAACACCATGTTTGGAAGCACAGTGAATGATTGAATGGTTTTTGATCTTTTCTTTTTGGTTGTCATGGTCTCTTATGTGAAAGACACGCCCTCTGAGTTGACATGTACATTTGACAGATGTGTGTATTATGAATAACCTCTACGCTGTGTATGCCTGTTACTTATCTTTCCAAAATGATGATATGAACTGAAGACAAGAGTTGGTGACTGAAGTTCTGTATATGAGTGTACATTGTGTGTTCCTACCCAGGAAAAGGGCATGGAGTAGCAGGGGCAGGTGCAGAGCCCAGTCCTCTCTCACACTGTGGTCCACCACCATCTCAGTCATGAATATCACCGCAATGTTACACCTGAGGACAAACACATGCACATTTTTGTCAAAGCACAGAGAATATTTCAGTGTAAAGTTGTAATAAGAAACAAATAATCTTCTTCACTGAGTTTAATAAAGAAAAAAGTATTAAAAGCAACTAATAATGAATGATTGAGATATTATCTGGATATTAAGCTCCATTAATGTTTTACAACAGCTGGTTCTCCTGTGATGTTTATGAATGCATGCATTGCATATCTAACCTAGGTCAAATGTTTGCCTTATTTTAAGTTAGTGGTTTTTGAGGTGTCCAGAGAGACGAAGATAAATGCGTAAAGTAATTGTTCCCTACATAGCAGAGCTGCCTCGGTTTCATTCTGTGCTGCAGTTTATCAACCATCTGTGAGTAGGTGTGACTCGTCTAGTCTGAGAGACTGCTGACTCGGCTGATCTGCTGCTGATAATAGCATCACTGCTCCAAATCTGAGCCGGTTTTCTTTCTTGGTTGTTTCAGAGCAGATTTGTCTGCGCAGTGTGAGTCCGTGTTGAGTTTTCTTGTGTGTACCTGTGCAGTGGTCCTCTAGGTGTAATGGTTTCTGGGAGGTAGTCAACCAGAGGAGCCCAGCAGCCACCGTTAACAGGCATCGGTAGCGGCTGAGGACGGTTGGTCTCCAGAACACTCAGTAGCCAACCAGCATATGGTGGGAGAGGGTCATCTAGAAAAACAAAGATTTTGTCAATAATATTGATATGCATATGTCACATGGGGCTAATTCTGTTTCTTGTTGAGAATAAACACTGGAACCACGGCCGTGTGATGAATGTAAAACTAACTGTAGTACACAAACCTAATAGTATGACACATAACCCAACCAGCAACCAAGCTAAAATATTAATTTAATGTTTTAAACACCAAAAAAAGAGTGCTGGTAGGTGAATGCTGTTAACATTGAGGTGAGGCTAGATGTTTCCCCACATTTCCAGTATTTACACTAAGCTTAATTAGCCTTCTGGGGGTGCATACAGACGTCAAAAAGCATTAAATTACTTTTATATATAAATGCATGTATTTCCTAATATGTCAGAATCTAGGAACCCCTGGGCAAATGACGTGAAGTGAAAAGAAGTAAATACATGAAGTGAAAAGAAGTCAATGCAACCCCTGCAACTTTTAATATTAAATAATTAAACAGTAATGTCCCAAGACTTTTTCTTGTTAAAGTGATTGACATAAAATAGAATCTACTTGTTATGGTTTAGTCTAAAATAGTTGTGTCAGGTCATAGACTGGCCCGGTTAGAGTGTCCCCTGCTCAGACAGCTATGCTCATAAATTGACTTGTCCTTGTACTTGGCTGGTTACATCACTGCTTAGTCACATAAAGACAACAGCAGCAGACTCATGTCTGGAAACCTTCCAACACAGATGCTTGCATAAGATTGACTGTGGTAGAGGTTGCACAGCGTCTGTGTGGTTACTCTTCGCTTGAGTCCAGATAAAGTGACATACGAGTTCCAAAAATCAAAATCCAGTGAATGAGACGTGCGTTAGTTCACGCTGTTCTAAACTCCATGACATTCCACCATAAATGTTGTTTGCACTGTAGGTTTGTGAGGGGATTAGTGGCAATTGGCTTTTTTATGTCTTAAGCTAAAGTGGGGAACAATAGTGTCTGACAAGAAGAATCCATATCCCACAGCACCCTTCAAAAGACAGACAGGTGTGACTCCCCTCTGGCGGTTCAGTAAATTTGTTTCTATTCATTCTCACAAGAACCAAGACAACTTACTCTTTTCGTCCTCGTAGGAACCTCCAGAGCTGTTGCTGTAGCGAGACTCGAGTCTGTTGTGTGCCCTCGCCCTGCTGTGAAAAACAACAGATCACAAGTAGGATTTAGAGTTTACAGATTTAATGTGTAAAACCACATTCAGATATTTTAAGCCAAAATTTGAATCGGTATAAGTTTATAAAACTGTATTGATACTGACCGCTCTTCCTCCCTGACCAGCTTGTTCTCATCTGTGTCTGGCAGGTTCTCCTGACCGGCCACCACAGTGTTACTGCTGGAGGTGGTGCCTACACATGAGAGATATTTAAGACAACCTTCAACACTACAGGACTGTCAGAGCCAACAATTTGTCGCATAACAAGCTGTCAAGTTCAAACACAGAGTCAAAAGTCATTTCACATCATAGATCAGTACAGGGACCTCTCTTCTCACCGGTCTGTGAGGTGGAGGCTTTGTTGCTGGCAGCAAAACGGTAGAAGGGAGGGTTGTCACAGTGCAACACCACTGGGTTGACTGGGTCTGTCTGCTGCAGCTCAAACAGGAGCTCCTCCATAGTCTGGATGGTGTTGTTGCGACACAAGTATATCACCACCTTCTTGATCTAAAACAGATGAAAACATGTTTCTCATTAAGCCCTGTTCATTTGTATTTAGGTATTTGTCGTGAGATGTAATACACACATCGATTTAAACTTACATAAGGCAACAGTGTAGTGTCACTACTGACTCCACACAGGCTGATAAGGAACTGCAGGGTGATCCGTAAGTTGTTGCTCCACCTCTCGTTGGACACGAGGGCGTTCCAGGCGTTTTCAATCTCTGGGCCAGGAACCTCGTCTCCATACTGACGATGTACAGAAACACAATCAGTTAAAAGGCAGGAGGTCTCACTGGGACATAGAGTAATTTCACAGACATGTCTTCTCACCTTAGCAGTCATGAACATGAGGTTGTTGAGCACCAGCGAGGTCGCCTGCAGGGAGCCCCAACCGTTACCTCTCAGACTTGGGGATAGACTCATGCCCCGCCCCTGACCGCGTGGTTCTTCCTCTGGTGTGCAGGGGCTCGATGCAGGTGGTAGGAGCCCCGTGTCCACCAGCTCAATGTTACTAAGCCAGGGCAGCAGGTAGGACAACATGATCTGTCTGCCGTTGGAGTGGGTGGTTGAGAAACGCTGGCTCACCTCTGCAAGAGTCAAGAAATGTCAGAGAGCGAATCTAACATTTGTCATAATCTGTCTGCTTCACTATTTAATGGATTAGAACATAGCTTTCTCAAAACTAAAATTACAATCACTGTCTGTGCATTGCCTGTGTAAATCTTTAGCATCTGTTTACCTGAGAAAAGAGGCAGTGTGAGCTCCGGGTACATGCTGGCCAGCTGGATGGAGAGCTGAGACAGGTTGACGCTGTAGAGGGGGGGCAGGGGGCCATGTGTTCCATACAAGATGTTACCAGGCTTCTGCTCCACCATCCTCTTAGAGTACGCACACAGCTTAGACTCCAGCACCTGCAGACAAATGCATCAACAGGATTAGATTTCATGCTGGAGTTCTCCTTTTCACCTCTACGTGTGCAGTTAATTACATTCAACACTGCATCTATGTCTTCTGTGTGTTTTGACGATGTGTGAATCTACCTGCATCAGCTGCATTGATATCTCATATATTTCTCTGCTGGTGTCGGAGGCTTTGAACAGAACCAGATTGAGCAGGGTCACAAGGTCACATGGGTAGTTCCTGGAGAAATAGGGAGAAATTATTACATACCAAAAATATGTACAGGCAGTGTGGACAATAATAGGGTAAAGAGTAAGTGTATATATTATATACACTGTATGATTTCATTGGTTAAACGTCAGCTAAGTTGACAACTGCTATGAGATCTGTTATTTTAATAATGGCAAAGTGTCTCCAACATAAAGGTCAGAACACAAAGAGTTGTTTCCTTGGATTTGATGGATCTTCAGCGCAAATGAGAAAAGGTGAACCCCTACCTGTTACCACACACGGTGGCAATGGCTTTGAAGCAGCCGGACGCCAGCTGGTAAGATCCAGTAAAGCAGCGGTCCACTGCCCAGTTGAACAGATTGATTTGGTCTGGATTCAGTTCTAGGAGCAGGATCACCACCTCACACCCCAGACGGTGCACCTGTAGCAAACAAGTGATCATGAAGAGGGAATCCACAGATATATGTTCAAAGCACAAAAAGAGCAGCCGTGTCCAGGTTGACTGAGATTTTTAAAATAACTTCCTGTGGTAAGCTGAAATGCAGCAGGTGTGCTTATCAGAGTGTGTTGTAAGATGAAAAAAGAATAAAGGAAGCTGCTGAATGACAAGTGAAGGCAACAGTAGGTCAAAGAGCTGACGTACCCGTAAGTCGTGGCAGGCCAAGATGTTGTCAAGCCATTTGTAGAGATATCCATCAGTAGAGAGACCCACGTTGTCAAACACTGGACCACAACACAGAACTGCTGACATGGCCTAGGAGACAAGAGTCAAGTTGAGTTAATGCTAAGGTTTCTGTAAAGCACTGTGTGAGGACAAGATGATAGAATAACTCTGGTTTGGGCATCACTTACCTTGAGAGCACAATACTGGTAGCGAGTGATCTGATGGTTGCGGTCACTGTAACGATCAAGGGGGGTGAACATGACACTGAAGGGTCCAGCCCATTGGCTGAAGAGGATGAAGAGGTGGTGTCTCAGGGACTGTTGAGGGAAGAGGAAGCGCCTGTGGTGGACTGATTGAGAGAGAGAGAGAGTGAGTGAAAGAGTGAAAGATGGATCTTTGAGTAATCTATGAGCGTTTGTACAGACTGCCATTATAATATTTTTTTGGCTACAGAATACGGCCAAAGCCACTCAAAGACCAATGTATTATGATGTATGTTTCATATCATAAAAGAGGAATAATAGGATTTACCAGGAACACATTGGATGATATTAGCCACCATCGCACTGAAATGGGCTCTGATGTCTTTGAGCACGTCCAGCTCCTTCTCATTCTCAGCCTCCAGAAGCATCCGGGTCAGATCCACGTACTCCAGGAACAAGGCACCCAGTGCCAGGGAGTCACGCTCCAGTGCTCCGTTGGTGCTGCAGACAAAGAGAAGGAAAGCTTAAGTTTACAGAAACCATCTTTTATATTTGACAAGGAATCGTATATGTGTATATTATAGAAACGGGCTGTAAGCAAGTCTGAGTGCTACCTGTCACTGATAACTCCTGCGTTGGCTAACAGTTCAAAAATCCTCAGCAGCTGCAGCCTGAGAAGATCCCTCCTTTCTCTACGTTTCTTGTTCTGAAAACACAAACAGAAATATATGTTAATATAGATATGTTATCAAGGAGGTAATGTTTCCCCTGCGTATGTTGATTTGTCTGCTTGTTTGTCAGCAGGATTACTCAAATCTACACAACAGATTTCCACACAACTTGGTGGAACGATGGAACATGGGACAAAAAGGAACCCAGTGACTTTTGGGGGCAGATCAAGACACTTTTCTTTAATTGTGAGATTGGGATTTTTTGACATTTTCACTGATTTGCCTGAAAATAATGGTTTGATCCTGATTGAATTTAATGGGACTGTTGGGCCTTGGCAGCTGGATGCCCTCTTCTGACTGTCATTCTACTTTATACTGGCATAAAAAGAAAAAGGACTTAACTTTACATTAGCAGTACAAATAATCCATGAGTCCATTTTCATGAATTATAAATTATTTCCTTATGTGATCATCTCTAATGGCATACACTGTATATGACTGGAAAGTAAAACTTAATAACTTGTGTATTTAAAATACAAACATTATAATTGATCTGTAAGATATTCGCAGATTTCCTGACCGAGATCAATAGTCCTGTTCCTCTTCCACTCCGTGTGTGTGTGTGTGTGTTTGTGTGTGTGTTTGTGTGTGTGTGTGTGTGTGTGTGTGTGTGTGTGTGTGTGTGTGTGTGTGTGTTACCTCTGGCCTACGTTCCAGTGCTTCCTTCATCAGTGGATGGAGTTCTTCCACCAGCTCCCTGTAGACACACAGGATCAAAGATGGTACAAATCGATCAATTGTCTGATCGGCAGAGTTGCTAAATGAGTCTGATCAAATCCCCCCCCCCCTTCCCCTGTACACAGAGGACGGTCAGATTCAAGAGAACGGGGAAGTTTGTAACAGAATACCTATCTTGTGCAACCCAAATGTCACATTCCCTAAAACCACTAATCCTCAAACACTGATGTGAAAAATGTGTCTGGAGAAACCTTAATCTCTCTGGATAACAAAGAACGCCCTTTTGGAAAACATTTTAGGTTAAAAATAGATGATCTCTTTTTTAAATGAAAATACCTCCTTTTCACAATGGAAGCAGTGTACTGTGAAAAAATGTGCTACACGTCTGTTCCTCTAATAATTCCCTTGTAGAACAGTGTTGTACTTTCTTCCCTGGACGTCAGAGAGGTATGCAGCTCATCTCAGTTATGAAGAGAATGTACAGATAGATAATGATAAGTGATAGATCAAGACAGCAGAACATTGACTGATGAATCATATCTTTCTTGTGTTACATAAAGACTAATCCAGCACATCATCCATTTTCTACTGTATGTGTTCTGCATTCAGGCTTTGTGTGTTCACTCCCTGACACAACAGTCACACAACAGTATCGAACAACTCTTGTATGATTCTTGAACATGCTGCTTTGTGTGTTTTGTGTAGTTGTGTTCCTGCTCCGGTACCTGAAGACCAGAGCGTTCGTGCATCCGAATCCCAGAACCAGAGATTCTGTGATCTCCAGACTCTCAGCTCTCATCAGCGGGACGAGCTGTTTTAAAAGCCAGGCCACTGAGGGAGTGCCTATCACCTGAGCAATAAACAGAGAAAACACACAAGTAGCGATCAGAATGACGGAAAGGAGAGCTTAAATATTTAGACAGTAACTAAGTGCAACAATACCTCTAAAACTAATCAAGAACTACATCTCAAACTGATGCAAATTCCTGAAAATCTAAAGGATTCATGCTGTTGTATGATAAAAGATTATTCTTTACAATTTAAATCTCATTGATCAGGATGGATAATTTGGATGAGAGCAACATCAGATTAAATATTTTAATATTCAATCAAAAAGTCAATCTTTTAAGCAATGATTAATGTTGGATTTTGAACTCTTGTTGATGTGAGGTCATGGCGCTAAGGTCAGACAAACTGTGGGGGGGATTTTAAACACTGATGGTTTTCCTTTGCAGCAGGAAAAAACACACACCTTGTTGTCGTAGGTGACGCTGCCATCGGGCGTGGTGGCTGTGATCTCCGGTGTGGAAGCCCTGAGGTGACCCGGGGACATGATGCTGGGCTTAGCCACGCCCAGACACATGATCAGGTAGTTACGCCACAGTGAGATGTAGTTGTCACTGGAGCCCGCTGTGCTGGTCTTCTTAGCGTTCATCGGGCTGCTGTGGAAATAGGTCAAAAAGCAGAATATTAGGTGGTCAGATATCATAACCTCGTGTATGAGATATGTGGTATTGGTTGTTATTTCGGCTCTTCAGTTAAATGTACAATGTAATTAAAGTGTGTTCATGTACTTGGGGTCAACCAGAGGAAGTAGAAGCTGCAGCCGTGTGAAGGCGTAGGGCCAGGCGTATCCCAGGGCGATGGGGCAGTGCTTGGGCAGGTGCTCCTGCCGCAAGAAGATGTGCAGACAGAGCACCCACGGGTCCTTCAGGCACTGGGCAAAGATCCAGACGTGACTCGGGCTCTTCACGTCATAGGAGCTGCTCACCAGTCGAGCCGTCCACTCCACCAGCCACTGGAGGTCAACGTGGTGGTTCAGCGGCAAAGTGGACTGAGGGAACAGAGGGGGAATAATTTAGGAATGATACACAGCAGTAATTTAGAAGACTAAATAACTACATAACTGATCTGATGTGTTAATGTTACTGATGAACTCACCGAGTCAGAGACAGCCACATGAGCAATGCTGTCCATTACAGCTGGGCTCAGCTGGTCCATGACCTCTATCATTGGTTTGTCATCATCCTGGAGGGAGAGACATTTATAGAATGAGCTATTTTTAAAACCGCGTCACAGAGTGTGAATCCAAGGCTGCATCTCTAGTCACACCTACAGTCAGAAGCCTTTTCTTGCATCCAGCTATTTACATCTCCTCTTTCTTTCTGTAGTGACTATTTACCAGCAGCTGTCATTGAACTCTATATTTATCTGTTTTGCCAAGTCACTTGTCAGTTTCCTGTACTGTACCTCAGCATGACCCAGAGCCGTGAAGAGGCAACGTATTTCTCTCAACACGCCAACCGCCAGCTTCCTCGTGCTGATCTGACACGAGCAGAGGAGCAGCAGAGCCAGGCCCTCCACCGCATGCAGCACTGAGCAATGAGGGCTTCGTTCTGGAAGTCTGGGGCTCGACTGAGAGAGAGAGAGAGAAAAAACATTTACCAAAATTAACAGGGATTTCTGGGATGTTGGTTCCATAAGTGACCAAATAACCAGGTGTGTCTGTAAATGAGTTAAACTTAGCGCTGCGATGTACAAACCTCAGCTCCGCCTCGCGTCTTCCCCTGGAGCTGCAGAGCTAACCTCCACTGTGTGAGCAGCTGGAGGAGAAGCTTCACAGATGCATCCTGCAGACCCTGATGTGTGTCTTGAACCTGGTAACGTTTGGAGAGGGAAAAGAAGAAGGGCTGTCATCTTTAGCTTCTCACATCATTTTGAATTATCCTTTATTTTAGCATCTGAGATTATTTTATAAATAGTTTTTGGCCTCAGATTGGACACAAGGGTAAAATGCAACAGCCTACTTAGATCATATAGAATGGAGAGAGATAAATCGTAGTAATAATGTATGTGTTTTGGCTTAAACCCATCAACAAGCCCATTAAAATGTGTTAGAAAAATGTTTTTGTTGGTTTGACCTGCATTTTTAAAATTTTCTGTGATTCTGGATACATTATTATTAGTAGTGTTGTTAAAAACCATAACAATTAATGGGAATGCTTCACAACATTTCAAAAAGTGATAAACCCTTACCTCACGTAGAAGGAAATGTGTGTAACCAAACAGAACGTCTTCCCTCCAGTCTGAGAAATCCAGTAACAGGCTCTGCAGGGAGTTCTGGGAAATGAGACGAAGCTCGTCGTCCATGTGCACAGTGAGTCTGAGGGACAGAGGACAACATAACAAGAGAGCAGAAGAAACAATTCTTAGTGATTTAGAAACACAACATTTAAAAACTCAACAGGACTGACATTGATGACATTGAGTAGGTAGGTCCCGTCTTTAACTCACCGTGAGAGCAGGTCAATGAGCTCAGGTTTGGACATGCCATCAGGGAGGATGCGAGGAATAGCAGCCACGCACGTTCTGAACAGGTCGATCTTAGGCTTCCGTTCACCACTGTCAAAGATAGAGGGGGATGTAAAGCTTTTATTCATCTTCCCTAACTCAAAATACAGGTTTCCTTTTTTAATTCAAATTTGAGAAAGAATGCCTTCAGCACAAAGACTAACAAACGCAAAAGTTCCATTTCTGCAATTTGAAGCTACATACGTGATCATGTCCTCTGGTTCTTTGTTGAGCATCTGGGCGCTGGTGAGCATCATGCAGCGTCCCACCTCCTTGTCCAAATGTCTGAGGATGCTGTCCATTGCCTTTCGTACCTGGGAGTAGTACAAGGACATACCTGAGGGGAACCAAGGTACATGGAGTTAGGAGACTACAGTCAAACAGCACTAACATGAGCAGCCCACACACACAAACAGACCTATTAGCTTGGCTTCCTCTTCAGTGAGCGTCTTGCTGAGATAAGTTTTCTTCTTCTTCAGAGAGTTTCCAGAGGGCAGGGTGGCTCCTGTGTTGGGCATAGGAGGCTCTCCGTCCTTCTGCTGCAGAGCATCTGCTATCACCAGAAACGCCCGCAGACCAATGTTCATACGCTGAAACACAGACAAGGCTCGGCATCTTTAGTAACAGGCCACATAGTCCGTTAATCAAGAGCAATGGGGAATTTGTGGCAGGGATCGAGCGAATGAAAGTGTTCGAAAAATATATTTACTTGTGTATATAAATGTATATTTGGGATTATTCTTAATCAATATATTTCAGAGCTGCTCAATAAGGGATGTTTTTCTAATTAGAGGGGATAGGTACAACAGCTTCTGTTATCTAAGCAGTTTATTGACTTTTAATCCTACATTATATTAGACTGTAAATCTTTCAGGGTAATCAACAACATACTGCATTGGTGAGTGTATATATTGTCTCTACTGTTGTTGCTGTATCATTACGCCACCAGATCATCCTTGTAACCCGAGAGACACCCTGTAGTCAATGTCTGGGTTTGCTTTTTCTTTTTTTTTACCTCTGGGTTCAGACTGAAAGCTTTGGCAGGTTTCCCGACACTCAGCAGGTCAAAGATGATTTCCTTCATGGCGAAATCCAGTTTCTCCTGAACAGAGGACAAACAAACTGGTGTTATAGGATTTCAGAGCTGATGCTGTGTGAGGCACCGGCAACATAATTAATCAAATGATTATTATTGTTAGTATTAAATCAACCTTTACAACATTGGTGTAAGTATTAAAAACATCAACCTCTAATACGGCCTTTAGATAAATAGTGATCAATTGTGATAATGCTTTCTGCAAAAATTTCAAATATAAGAATATCTATATTCTTGGTTATTCTGTATTTTTATAATTTTTTTTAGGGTTTGACCTGTTTCAACAACTTTGTCGATACATTTTTGGGATTTAAAATAAATGTGAATCAACATTAGGCAATTTTATACACAAGAGTCTGTTTTAAACACACCTGTGCAATAAACTGGATAATCTTGACGAAGATATTAAGCGGCATGTCTCTGGGCACGACGCTCCGACTCCCCTTGGGGAACAGAGTGGAGGTGATGGACGTCAGACGACTGGGGGAGAGAGAAAAATACATACGTTGCTTTAATGACACACAACGATATTAAAAATCAAGTATAATTTTTAAAGCGATTAGATAAGGTATTGATTACTAGTTTCAAAATGCGTCTTGCATGTTAATGTTGAGAAATGAAAGTACATATGGCTGTTACCTCTGTGTTCCAGTGTTGCTCTCGCACTTTATTCGGATCATGTAAACCCACAGTAGACGGTAGAGAGATTCCAGAGCCACACGGGCCATCTTGGGATCTTTATTCTGCGTTCAGACAAAGATAAATGATTTTTCTTCAAGTACAGTATTTCACAAATCTCCATTCATAGCCAGAGTCTTGGAAAGAAATGCGACAGAAATGCCTCACAAGCTGTCCCTTCTGGATGCATCTTAATTCATTAATCACTACAGATACTGTTTTTCGCCACATTTACAGAGCGATCATGAATGAAACTTTACAGAAATCGGTATAATCCCTCTATGTTTTTAAGCTGCGCTGTTTCCCTTGAGGCACTACATACTGATGGTGGATTTTATAGCTGGAGAGGTGTTGACTAGCCCTAGCGCATGGAACTTGCTTAGCGTAGTTCCTTCTTGTTTATCACTTAGTCAAAATCCTTCCCCTAGGGCAGAAACCTAATTCACAGACAACGTAGTTTTTGTGTGTGAGCCACACACTGCTTGTGATCTGTACAATAACCCCCTACTCTAAGGAATCTTGAATTTGCAGTGATATCGGCAGAAAGGCTGACCTTGAGGTTGGAGAGGCAGTTGTTGAGGAAAATGTGCCAGCGGCTGAGGAAGAACTGCTTCTGACTGACACACAGCAGGCAGGTCACCAGAGGATACAGAGCCTGGTGTGGATGGAGAAAGGACAGAGGGGAGACATTAGCATCAGGCACTTCAGACGACAAGTAGTAGAGTATCTTAATCAAATCCAGTTTTCCTCACCAGTTTACTTCATGAAGTATGCAGCTTATTACTTGGAAACTGGGGTTTCCACTCATTAAAGCTTAAATCACATTTTTTCTTTATCCTTTGTCATTTACTAACAATATGCAATTGCATTATTTGAAATTGAAGTGAATTTTGGTCCAGAATCATGTTCCACTTGTTTCACAGCTGATAAATCCCTCATTAACCCACTTTTCAATGTCTACCTCTGTGTAATTAAGTAAGTTAAATAAAACAACTTAAATTTGCCTGTGCTTTATCTCGACAGTCTGTTTAATAAGAAGACCAAGTGAGTTTGACATTTATTTCATTACATTTACATTCCGACATTTTTGTCTCTGCTTTCTTGTGAGCAGAATAAAAGCAATAGCCGTGTGAACAAAACCTTAGAAGAGAGAACATATTTCAACTTCAAGTTGACCTACAGGAATGTGAACTCGGTCTCTTGTCTGTTCAATCATCAGTCAGGTCCTCAAGGTCTGCATGCAGATCATTCTTAAACACGAATACCTGGCTAATGATCGGTGTGAGACCAGGTACACCCTCGTCATGAATTGTTTTTTTGAAATGCTCGATGTGAGATGCGTACGTTGCTCTTCTATCTCAGACACTCAGACTGTAAAAGAATAACAATTAAGGGAATACATCAGATGACAGTCATTCCTGTCATGTCATGTCCATTCAGCTCTGACGTGGTGGCGGGTTGTTTGTTTGTGTGCATACCAGTGCACCACTCGGTTGGAAAACGTGAAAAAAAGAAACACAAAGATTGTATGCAAAGAGGTGTGTCAAGTCTCGAATGCATGGTAAAGTATTTTCAGAATCTGTTGAGGGAAGTGTGCGTACTGGCTGAGTGAGATGTCTGCAGCCCTGAGGAGGAACCCACTCACATCACAAATAGCACATCACCAGCAGTCCTCCTGCCACGTCTGGTTATCAAATCTGTCAGTGAAATAAAAACCAAAAGGTGGAGAAACCTGGAACCTGGATTATGACAAAACCTCTGTCTGATCAGAACAATTCCTTCTGAAAAACGTAAGTTTTTCTCAGTCAATAAATCAACTTCCATAAGTTAGTGTCTGTTTCGGACTTGAAGAGAGGCTGTTACTAAAATAGAGTTTGGATCATACTTGAACTTAGTCCATTTACACCGAAACAAGAACAAAAACCTAAAAGTTTTATATTATAGGACGTTGAGAATGGCGTTATTGGAAGGATCTTGTTTTGAGAAAAGTACTGATAATCCTGTGTGTTAAAAAGTGTTTTGCCCGTTCTATTACGTCCTTAACTTTCATGGTTAAAACTTTTGGGCAGTGGCAGAGGGAATTTTCATACCAGTCAGTTAAACTGATTTTATTGCATGCCTATCCGCTTGAGACTGCTTGTCCTGATCAGGGAGATGTACTGCAACTAATTTGCCAATTGCCCCGCCAGCTTCCATGCTGTGGGCAAATACTGCCCATCTGGCGTCGCTTCCAAAACAACGCTGTGTGCTGCACGTTGCACTCCTGCCTCCTTCCCATGCACAGATAAAAGCCCACATGTTGGAGAGTTACAGTAAGTGCTTTCACCGATCGCTGGTAATGGAGAGGAAATGAAGAGAATGAGCGGTGACGACAGATACAATGGGGAAGAAACTTACCAGAGAGTGTTTCTTCCTTGAGGACAGGTCCAGCGTGGTGTCGTGCAAACTTTCTACAAAATTTCGAAGACACGGCACGTTCACCTCATTCTTCACAGTCTGAGAGAGGACACATATTGCACAGGTCACATTCATGCACATTTCTTTTTGCCAGTTTGCTTTCACCAGTATCCTTTTTCTACTTTACATGATGCAGACAGACGAGACACTACATATTCAGAACTATGTATTTAGAACAGCAGACACACTGTTCTGCAGATAGATTTTTTAATTGAAAGACAAACAATACTATATAAAAATGTAACTCTGGCTTGAAATGTATCTAAAAATGAATTATGAGTATGTAGTAAATGACAATTAGTCTGAACATCAAGAGGAAATGCACTTACAGCAGCTACAGGTACGAGTATCTCCACAAAGAGTCCGGCTAATGAGTGTTTAATGTCTTTATCCTTCACTTCCAAGAAATACTGCGCACACTCCTATAGACAGAAAGAGAGACACGGTCAGAGAGAGTGAGAGAAGCAACATATCTACAGGATAATTCAGCAAATACAAGGTTAACGATTCAAATCCAAGTTCGTTATGGGTGAAGGAAAATGAGGAAAACTCTCAATGCTGCAATTACCATCCACTGGCCAATAAACACAGCACTTAACCGCCTATTACTTGGAACTTCTCAGCAGTCAGCAGGACAGCTCCATGATTGGCCCTTAAACTGCTTCCAGACATGAATGTATGCAGTGAAACAATGTACCTGCATGAACTGGAAGGAGGCTTCAAAGTCTTCCACCGGGTACATTTTGATGCGGAAGAACTTGAGGCCCATGATGAGGCTGATGGTGGACTGGATGACGTAGGGGCTCTGCTCCTTCTGCCTCAGCTCCTTCAGCTCGGAGATGAACTTCTTCCTCACTGCTGGGAACCTGGGGAGGAAATGGTGACCAGATGTGAACAGTTACTCTTTACTAATGTTGTCATATCCAAATCTCAGAAAAGATTTGTTGTTCCCAGTTTTTCTATTTGGTAATATTGTGAACTCTTAATCCGCTACGCAACTGTTTTGTTTTTTTTGCATGTGCACATAAGTGTGTGTACTCGTGTGTGTGTGTGTGTGTTTGTGTATGTACCCATCCAGATAGATTTTCCCAACAGTGTCAGGCAGGTCTATATTTAGAAAGGCATCTGGAGGGGTGATGTGGAGGGAATGTGTGTGTGCGCACTTGTTCTGAGGGCGTCTGTGTTTTTTGCACATGCTTGTGCTTGCTTCACGGGGGTTGCCACAGCAGTTAAGTTGAACAGTCATCAGCCTTTTCTTTGGTGTAGTTTGATTAAGACATACATAAACTTCTTACTCTGTTAAACCGAGTCGGAAAAACACAAAGATAATGTCAAGCAGAAAGAATGTGTGACCAGAGTGTGCGCCCTTCACTGCTTTCATTGAACCGTGTGTGAATAATCCAGTACAAATAAATACCACTGAATCTTCTTAGAAGTTTAACCAAGTGGAAAATCCATTACCTAAGCAGAAGAACAGTCCGGGTTTGCTAAAATAGGTCCCAGTATATTGAATTTGATCCTTTACCAGATCGATAACTGTGTCAAATGATGTGATGGTTCAGCTGGTGTGTGTGTGTGTGTGTGTGTGTGTGTGTGTGTGTGTGTGTGTGTGTGTGTGTGTGTGTGTGTTTGTGTGTGACAGTAGTGATTGAGCTGCCCTTTAAACCCACACTTTCACAATACCAGTAATAACTTCTTGGAAAATGGGAACAACGCTCATCTCTCATCACGCACAACATGGTGCACAGAGGAACATCATCTCTAATGTCATTACCACGCACACACACAAATATTTCTACAAGCACACACACACAGACACACACAGACACGGGCAGCTTTTGTAATTGGTGTTTCTACCAGGAAAGGGGTCACAGCACTGAACTGTGACAAACATATATTTAATGCACTTAAAATTGATAATAAGAATTCCCCTTCAGTTGATATATGATTAAAAGGAGATTAACTCAACACATTTACATCAACAAATACAACTATACATACAAACATGTAATGTGTATGCACACACAAACACACATGCAGTATAAACATTAATTTGTAAACATGTACAGTACCTGGACTGAGCCACGACTCCCACTACTTCAGCGTAGAGGTCAGCCACGATGTGCATGTTGCCAGTGTTGGGTCCCAGATACCTTAGAGGCAAAGACAAACATCAATGTCAATGGATAAGTCTCAGACAACTACACACACTTCTTTCATTTATAAAAGCTGTGAATAGGTGCATGTTGATATCATGACTGCATTATAACTCCAAGGGCCTTTCATTCAATGTAAATAAGTAACTAGGAAAGTGTACAATGATAAACATTATTTGAGCCACAGTCCCAGTTGTGGTATCTCTCTCTTACCCTTCCTTATATCTGAAGTGCTTGAAGGCCAGGTTTATAACTTCTTGGATGAGTCCATCCAACAGAGGATGGAGTGGGATCTGGATAGAGAGAGAAAGTTGTCAGTCATAAACGTTTAAGTGAAACAGTGTTAAATAAAAAGATGCTCAAGTCTAGAGTATTTGTTATTGTCCATAATTGGAATACTGTCTACAGACAAATTCCTTTAAAAGTTAAACCTACTCATGTTAAGAGACATTCAGCATTTTGAGAAGATCTTAGTGCAGAATGACACTCACCTGCTTTAAAACCTCTATAAGCACTAAAGAAAAGATGAAGTCTATTGCCAGATCTCTTCTCTCCAACAAGTAGTCCTTCTGTTGTTCATCACTGATACAAAAACAGAAAGGTGAGACGTCATATTCACAACACATGGACGGATGTGAACTAAACTTAAAGATACTATAACTTGTATCTCCAGATTATTAACGTTCGGAGCTGACTGGTCAGAGGACAAGGTCAATAAAAACATGGTCAGAGAAATAGATTTTCCAAGATATTCCCAAAAACAATTGACCTTGAGAGACAATCGAAATATTTTGTTGGTCGAAAATGATTCTGCATCAACTGATGTCATAGGTTAACTGTCATCATGAAGAAGTCACAAAATCAAATCATGCATGTTATAGCTTATATGGATCAAAACATTATTATGATTGTGTAACAGTTATGTCATCATGACATCACTATGAAGTCAGAAAATTGTGTAATACACTGCATTCACCGAGCCACAATCAGCTTATTTAGATTACCCAAATGGTATAAATGATGTCATGATGATAAGTTTCCTACTCAATAGTTTACAGGTCATGACAATATTTATGATAAAAAGAGACATGAATCCCTAAGATTTGTTTAAAAAGACTTCAGAATCTATTCCAGTGACGGAAAAGGCTCTTTATCTGAGTCTGTGTTCTCTCACTTTTTTGACTTGGTGTTGGCCCTGGGTCGATACTCGTGGGACTCGTCCTCCAGGCCGTTCTGCCTCTTGTACCAGTCGAACAGAGTCCTCAGGATGGACGGCAGGCAGTACTCGGCCAGAGAACTCATGGAGCTGATCAGCTGCAGAGACGATGTGAGGAAGAGCAGGGGAGGGCGAGCAGAGAGAGAGAAGAAAACAAGAGGTTCATATCCCAAATAACCGTTATGCCTTGGTTTGTATGACAATGGAAAAAGAGGCAACACATATTGGTGACGTGTCCATGTCAGATAGACGCACCTGGTCGAACTGTGGGTCTTCTCCTCTCTGTAGAGATTTGTTAAGTGGCTTCTCCTGAGAGATAAGAAGACATTCACGTCAGAAGAGACAAACACACAAACCAATCTTCAAAACTTTCTGTGTTTCCTTTATTATGTTTTCATGGTTTAAACCTAAACTCTCAGGGAACAAGCCGTACAGCCGGAATGTAATCAAAACTTAAAATTAGGTTTCAGTTTGTCTGAATTTCTTCATTTAGATCAGATCAAACGAGGTTATGCACTAATCCTCCTGGGACCACTCCACGTTTTACATTGTGCTCTAACATTTACATTAAATCACCAGCAGCAAATTAAACAACCAGCAGCACCAGTTTCTGACTCTCTGTGTAACCAAGACACACTGGGTGATATGATGGTTGAAAATGAAATAAAATTCAGTCCATTTCATTCAGTTATTTTGTCATTAGTGGGATTATTTTTTTAATTTGTCATTGTAATCAGTTCATCATTGAGAGCAAGTGGACCATTGTAACAAATTAAAACGTCCCTCATGGTGTTTCCTGAAATATTGTTCTAACAAGATTGGAATAGACAGACGACCCGAAAACATTACGCCTCAGACTATGACTGTCCTCAGCACAGATGCAGATGTATTAATATTTTTGCATGTTTGCTGCTCTACACTGTCTGTTCCCTGGTTTTGTTTAGAACAACCTGCCATATGCTCACTTTATCGTTTCCCTGCAGACAAAAAGGTAAATATAGAAATAAACAGTTTGAAAACTTATCAAACCTGTTCTCATTTAATAAACAAATAAGGCATGATGCTGCACACTATTTAAGATAAAGGCACACTGCACCTTTCTTTTCACAAGTCAAGTTAACAGTATCTTTTGAAGCCACACTGAATAACAGAAGCGTTAAATGAGTTTGATGCAAAGTGACTCACCAGTGGTTCGGCCATGATGATGCGGATCTTGCGTTCGGAGAGCAAGGTGAAGTTGGCAAACAGGCTCTTCAGGACGAACTCGCCCGGCTTACTCTCAGGGTCCACGTTGACGGGCGCCATGACGACAGGACCCCTTCTCTCTCCCAAGGTTCCACTGACTGGCGGGAGGGGGGGTTTCAGACCCACGGGAGAGGCTGCGGAGAGATAGGACCAGTCAGTCAGGGTAAAGCAGAGATATTAAAAGGCCCCTCTCAGACGCGGAGGAGGAGAGACATACTTTTATTACTGCTGTCGTAATTCTTTTATCTAACCTCTATCTAAGGGCATATTACATGTTCTAAGTTTGAAGCTATTTCCCCATAATTTCGGATTTTGGGGGATGTAAACAAGCAATTTAGATTTTGTAAATTAGCATTAAGTTATAACGTATTGAAAACCGTGATTGTAGCATATATTTGTTAAAGTTTTGTTTGGAGGAATTATTTATTTGACTTTATCTTACTAATGTACAAATGGATTTACTGTCAATGATGTACTTTGGTACAAAAGAAAACTTCTGAAACCTGGCGATTTCCAGACAAGCTCTGGATTCATTCTTATTTTTCTGTGATTTCTAAGCTGATTTAAGAAGATACAAATTTGAAATGTGTTATGGTTGTTTTTGACAGAAATCAGGTGCTGAGAGTTTTACAGAATCTTATTGGCAACCACTACAGCAGCTTCAACTGCTGGCTGTGTTGATAAACAGCCAAAACCGCACTAACTTTCACTTGTTTGTTCGAACATCAACATGGACCTGTACCTTTGTCTCATGTATCTCGCTCAGTAAACTCCCAAGCCCCATCCACCTCCATAGCAGTGTCATATACTACCACCTTAAATGCTGGTCTTACATACGGCCTCATACTCTCTCCATGCTTCTCTCCTTCTTAATGAATCACAGATGGTAATGAACAAACAATACTTGTCACATCAGAATCATATTATTTTCCTTCTGTAATGTTCAATCTCTTTAGCAATGATTAATTCATGCTGAGTCAGAGTCCAGGTTTGAGTGCGTACACTTTCTATGCACACACACACACCCACACACACACACAACTTGCTCGGCAGCCCGATGTTTTCATTCCTGCCTTCTGATTGCATCATTAGGGAAACCGGGCGCTATTAATTCTTGCAACGATAAACAAAACAGAGAAAGACACACAGGGAGTCGCCGGAGTCTAAAATGAGAGGGAGAGACAGAAAACAGACAAACAGACGGGAACAAACAACGGGTGTTTCCTGTCGTGCATCTCTAAGAATATGAACGAATCCCTTTAAGTAACAACACATTTCTTCAGCGTCTCTTTAATATATATAAGAGCGTAAGTAAAAACCCAAACACCTTCACACAGAACCGAGGACAGTATTAGAAACGACTGAAGCAACAGCCAACGCAGCAGGCTTGTTGGACCGAAGCACATTAGCAGGTTTGATTTGCTGCAATTCCTGAGAAGAACAATGTGAAGTGACAAGTGTGTGCTGTTAATAAATCATCAGGTCTAACTCTGTCCTTTCATGACCACGTGATTGGACCTCACTGAAGAGCTGAGATGTCCATGGTTACCAAACTCCCTGGGCAGGACAGCAGGACCCCCAGCCTCATTCACTGCACACTGTTTGTTAGACACGTGAGGACTCGAGCGATGCAAACATGCACGCACGCCATCACCCCCCCGCACGCTTACCAAGGCCCTTGATGAAGCTGATGACACTTGCCCTGCTCCATCTATTTGGCACTTCCATGGTGCAGACAGCCACACGGTGGGACACAGATAGAGGAGGTAAAGTTGGGTAAAAATGCTGGGAACCAGTGGCATGGAGAAGGTAAGTGAAACAGGGAACTGGGAGTAATTCTGAGTAGTTTAAAGGGTTGAAAATACAGCTCCCATGATTAACTATTAATAGTAGTTCCTTGCAGGAGATTAGAGTCTGTCTCCATCGCCCAACTACTCCACCATGGCAGTAACGTCTGGCTTAGGTGCTTTCAGGTTTTTATCCGAAGCTAAAAGTGTACGGCTCCATCCTTCAGAAAACGACAGGCAGGTAAAGTGAGAGACATGTGCCTGAGGCAAGAAGGAAGAGTCTTGACAGCAGCATTACAGCTGTATCCTGCGTTCGATCCAACTCAAACAGGAAGACACGCTGCATCCACAGAGCGGAAGAGCCATAACCACAGTGAGCGACTTGAAGCCTGCGAAATGGTGCAATAACAGGACGGGACGTTGTCAAAGCATCTTTTAAAAGTTCAAGAAGAGAAACTTATTCCACTGTGCTGCTTCAGCAGAGGCCTGGGTGGATCGCAGGCTGTGTAGGGCCCCATGCTTGACAGCTACATGAGCCTACAGACCACCTATCAGTTTCTAGTTCAGCTTCTGCTCCACCTCCAGCCGGCCGTCACGTCCCAGTACGACACCTCCCTTGACCTTGGAATCCTTGAAGTCCATTGGAAAGTTGTGCTGAAGTAAAGTGCTTCTTCCAGAGTGGTTTGGTGGCTGTCCTTCAGTTGTCAGTAGCAGTTAAGTAAAGTCTGCTCCTTGTGGAGATATGACCAGAAGAGTTGGGTTGGAATTTCAACACTGCCCCGAGAGGGAGGCGAGGGGAGGAGGGAGGAGCTATATATAGTCTACTGGCGGTCGTTCTCTTACATACCCACCACTCCCACTGACCCCTACTCATACACAAGTGCACGTACAAGCAAACAGATATACTCGCAGACACACAAACACACACATACGCAGAAGTAATATATCTGGGAAAAAAAGTAATGCGGTCAAATGACAAAGCAAATGGTATGAATCTAACTCAAGGTTTACGGTTAACAGAGGTAATCGGTTACAGCTTCACCATGACATGACTTTAAAGTTTGAGTAAATATGTGTGTGTGTGTGTGTGTGTGTTTGTGTGTGTGTGTGTGTGTGTGTGTTATGCATGTCAGTGGGGAGAGCAGAGCACAGAGTAGGACGACATAACGCCGTCCAATAGAGAGGTCGATACAGCGCACCAGAGCGCTTCCTGGGACCCTCGTAGAATTCTGCATGACTCGGCATTTTAAGAGATGAATCAGCAGATATCCATCACGTATAGTCAATACAAGCCTCTCTTGGTTTACGGCACAATGTATATCCTAAAAGGTTTACTACCACAAACACACAGCGACGACCCTCAGCAAGACCTGGCAGAACCGAATCTGTCACTGTACGACAGAATCATGACCGACTCTGGTAACCAGACAAATCTGTACATATGAATCATTCACATTTATGTTTGAAGAGTTTGACATTTGGGTAAAAATCTAAAATTTGGATTCTCAACAATTACATTTAAAACGCCGGCCTTGTCCTCTACTCTCGTTATTACACAAATTGTAGATGTAACTATTAGAGGACGAGAAAAGTATTTCTACTTAGATTGAACTGGAAGGTCAAAATACTGTGTTTCTGTTTTTACAGTGGAGCACCTCAGGAGGTAGAGCGGGTTGTCTATGAACCAGATAGTCTGTGGTTCGATCCCCGGCCCCCCCCGATGTACATCCTGACTTGGACAAGATACTGAAGATACTGGTGTATGACTATGACTAAATGAACAGCACTGAATGAATGTGTGTGTCTGTGATAAGACTGGAGAACTAGACCATAAATCATGTACAGTCAAATAAAAGTGGCTGCAGCTTGCATCAAAAATGTGTGTGTATGTGTGTGTGTTTGTGTGTTTGTGTGTGTGTGTGTGTGTGTGTGTGTGTGTGTGTGTGTGTGTGTGTGTGTGTGTGTGTTTCAGTTGGGCTGGTATGAGATGGAACAAGTTCAACCTGATGAGGTCAGCTGTTTATCTAGTGATTTCCCTCGATAAGTAACCCATGCTTGAAAACACAAACCTATACCTGAACTTGCCAGGCCGGTTTCTCGGCTCTATAGCTTTCTGACTGCATCATTATCGTGACCTTGGAGCAGACAAGGTTTAGCGTAACTGAATTTGGTCCAATAGCTTAAACATATACGAGTAAAACATACACACCATCTCATCACGGCCTTTTTTTTTAACATATCATCATAAATGGCTGGGGGGGGGGCATCAACACGTCCCCTGCAGTTTCTACGTAACCCACAAAACCCCCGATGACAGTCCTTCACCGCACACCTAATATATGAGGTTGACACAGCTGCTCTGGACACACACACCCACCCACACACACAACCACAGACACACACTTTCCAGAATGTTTTTATGATATCTAAAAGGTACACACAACATCACTATTTAGCAACAGAGCACACACAGATGCTTCTATAGAACTCGTAAACTACTCACAGACAAGTGCCCGCGGTATATACACAAAAATTGAAAGCAATAGTGTTCAGTCGATATTTGAAATCACTCAAGTATAATAGCAGGAAAGCCCGTAGTCATCTCTGCACTCTCAACAACAACACAGATATACTGATGCTACAGTAAAGGTGAACTACCGGCTGCAACGTGATGACTATATTAGAGACCCAGTGGTGCAATAAGACACCAGTGCTTTCTGCCACTGTAATGTTTCAGGTTAATGAGCCCACTGCTGGAAGTGGGCGAAAGTACAGAACGTCCAGTTGGCACCAGTCTGGAATGATACTCCTGGGTATTCACCCCGGATTGCCTCCGAGTGTCAGACAGCCTCCTACCTTCTGTTGGGTAAACACCGACTCACTGACGGAGGAATTGATTAAGTGATTTGAGTCTGTTGAGATGTAAACAGATCATCCATTGGGGGTGTAAACACACAGGTCTGCTGTATATTTAATTATTATTTAAAATATGGCAGAGCTTGACAGAGTTTTTTAACCAAACCCCTTTAATGCCGAGCACAAAGACTCAAACAAAGTCAAAGACTGAGTTTTTTCGCTGTACAATTAATATAGAAAATTGCTGAGGAGCCAGATTTACCCTCTGCTAACCCCTAGAGCAGTCCCCCCCCCATCTCTCTCTCTAAACCTTGTCTTCCATTATTCCATTATATAACACTGCCAAATATTAAAAGTGTGGATGATGCTGTAAGTATGCTGTCTGTTTTTCAGTCTCATCCAACACACACATACAGAGAAATACACAAAACCAGTATAGTCTGTACACTGCAGGACACACTGACGACCAATCAGTCTTTCAGAATCTGACCGTGTCACAACATTTGTTTGGCATGCCAGCAACAACAACTGTAGTGTGCTAGCTGTACTCACTCCCTCCTAAGGACTTGAGCAGAGACTTGATGCTGATGTCAAAGAAGCCTGAATCCTGCTGGCTAGTCGCCATGGCTGCAGAGGATATGTCGCCACGGTGACAGACAGCAGAGGGGGGACAGGATGGCAGGATGAGGCGTTGCGGACAGAGCAAGCAAGAGAACGAGGTGTACTCTCCTCGAGAGAAAGACGGAGGAGAGAGAAGGAGAGAGGGATGCGGGTGGGCAGCCAGCGATGCGGATGCTGCGGCTGTCTGCTGCTGAGTGGATGTGTGTTTGTTTGTTTATGTGTGTGTGTGTGTGTGTGTGTCAGAGAGGAAGAAAAAAAGAGCGGCACACGGCTTCTCCTGCGCTCTGTGCTGCTATCTCTGTGGCTAACACCCCCATCCCCTCTCTGTTTTGCTCTCTCAGGACAGTGATACACAGATGTTGGTAGGCGCAAGCAGCCAATCCTCTTAGAGGAAAGGCAGAGGGAGAGATAGAGAGGGGGAGAGAGAGAGAGAGAGAGAGAGAGAGAGAGAGAGAGAGAGAGAGAGGGAGAGAGACATACAGTAAATAGTACTGCACAAGGGATTTGCAGGAGATAAATGGAGGGTAGATGGGAGGGAAAAAACGACTGAGTGAGGGGAAAATCCAATAATTAAGATGGAAGAGATAACGAACGTTTCCTGATTACTGACCAGTTCTGTTGAACAATAAGTGCTGAGTGAGCATGCTGCATGCCTGCCCCGGCCAATCAGAGCCAAGAGAAGCAGTGACGAGGAGGCTGCACCAACCAATAGCCAGAAATAACAACGGGTGAATGGCATCACTGACTCAGATGTGTGAATTTCTATTCTCTAATAATAATAAGAAGATAAATTTTATTTATATGCACTCACCAAACCAGTGATTGAAAGAAACATACATACAAATCGTTTTAATATATCAAACTGCACCCAAAGGACAAAGGAGAAACAATTCCACTAAAATACGACACTTAAAGACCCTTAAAAATAAATGTTGAGTAGGCAGGACTCCATCAAAAAACAGAAAAGAGGATTAGCTGCAGAGGGAATTAAAAATCTTTTTAAACCTTGAGGCTATCACAAGCTGACAGTGACATCGTTTGTAGATCTCAACCCTAATTTGGTATTTGTGTTCTTCACCTCCATCTTACTTATCAGCCAATTTATACACATTTTTTGCAAAAAAAGTCAGATATGGGCGTGGATATAGTTGTTATTGATCTCACCAATATGTTTGCCTGTTACACCATCAGCAGGAAAAGATAGTGATTATCCAGATGACGACAGCGCTGACATCGGCTGGTGCTGCACGGTCAATTAACACTGTTATGTCATTTGTAGGTCAGTGTTTTGTCAACCTGGTCGGTTAAACTGCTCGGCAAGTAAACACAAGTCGTGGATTATTTCAGGTGCCGTGATGCAGGACACTGGTTTTCCAACAGTCAATATTTTAAAGTCTGTCGAAGAACCAAATGATTTTCATTGAATCACAGAGAGCAGAATTCTTTGTTGTTGCGCAACAACAGTTTTAAGCTTTGCAATGTTACAAAGGAGACATGATGTCCCAGAACTCCAATTGAACAAAGGATTAGCTCTTCCTAGCTAGAGTGATTTAGTGAATTAAAAAGGTCCTGATGAACCTTCGCTTCCCTCACCTACAATTTCCACTGGTTTTACCCAGTTTTGAGTTGTTAAATAGGCCAACACACACATTACTTTGCCTGTGGGTGATACTAACCTTACACCCTAAAGCAGCAGATACATTATTGACGGACCATTTAAATCTTGAATATAGTTTCGGACAATTTTACAAAGTGAATAAATTCTCTCCCTCCACCTTTCACATGTCACATGGATCATTAGCTGTCCTCACAGGTGCCTTAGCTGAAGATATGATGGCCTTCACAGCAAAGACGCTATGGTTGGGTGGGTAAGACTGGAAGTGCAAGTGGATAATAGAGGGTCATCATGTAATTCCCCCAATGAACTGTGGAAGTGCAACGGGGCATGTGAGCGGGTGAGAGAAAGAACGGAGGCAGCGGTGACTAAATGAAAGTGATGGGGGGGGTGAGTGGAAAGTTCACAAGACACAGCATCATGTGAAGCTGCATCTCACAGGAGAAGCGACAGAGCACAGGATGGCCTGGTTCACATTAACAGACAATTACAGTCGAATCTCAAAGGAGGAGAAATATAGCAGCAGGCACCGCAGGTCTATTCCTGTCTGCAACTTCTGCTTACTCCATCACAGTCCTGGGCCAAATTGTATCAGCAAATGAAGTTAACCCGATTACTGAAATGTGACAATACGCCCAATCAAGTTACAGAGAAGCATTTATGTCATGCAACGGCCCCAAACGAGTAGTTATTTCACCTTAGTGGTGCAGCATCAGGGGAAATTGAGACTTTGTTGAACCTATTTCTCACACTCACACTCATTTGTTTAAAAAGTTGCTTGTGGCTGATTTGGGATGATGGGCGAGTTTATTTTCGAACACATGTAGTTGTTAAGTGGTAGGGAAACCGGCGAGGAAGAGTAAACAACCTACAACTAGTAAAGACAAGAGAAAAATAACGTTCTGTCCCGAGTCAGTTGATATGTTCTATCTGGAGAAAGGTTTTCCAATTAATCTATTAGATTTTTTATTTGAATGATCGAATATACAATTCTCAGATCAATTTATGCATTTGGGCCTTCTCTCAGCAAATGTACAGCTGGATGTTAAGTGTATGCAGTGTTTGGTATTGTTTGGTAGATTTCTACTTTGTGGAAATGGAGAATTACCTCCTAGGTTGTCTGTCAATCAGTTAAGATGCAGTTTACATCTATGTCTGTCCAGACTCATATAATAGTGATGAATCTGAAGGTATTTATGAAAATGTGGCACATTAATTCTTCATTAGTTGCCAAAATGTGTTTTGTGACGGCACAATAACCTTCACCTTTGACCTATGAGGGTTAATCTGTGAGTCCAAGTAAACATTTGTGCCAGAGTGGTGAAATTCCTTCCGGGTGTGTCGGATATACTGTATCTATTTCACGAGTCCAAAACTTGCCAATATCGAGCCCTAGTTCTCTTCATGAAGAGGGAACAGCAGTTCAGTTGTTGGAGAGAAGCTTACGTCCAATGCATGAAAATATATTCAAATTGATGACGTGCGAGGGAAATTCTTTGCCACAGAGTAACGCACATCTATTGAGCTTACAATTAAAAAATAATAGACGGAAAGACACAAACATACGCACACACAGACACGCACACCCTTATGGAAGTCCTGGGATTCCACACATTCTAAGCCGGGGCCTGAGCATGCCAGCTGTTGAATGTGCCTCCACACTCACACTCAGCACATACATGAATTCACACAAATGCACATGACACATGCACATGACACATGTCATACTCAATTACATTCCATTTAATCTAAAATTATTATTTTATTTAGTAGTTGCGACCACTTCCCAAACACACACACACACACACACACACACATCTGCAAATTCCATGTCTGAGTAGATACCTATATTTAACTTTTTTATCATCTTTATCGGACACATTTAAATGATTCACCATTCCATCCAATTTAGTTTTAATGTGCAACTTAATCCAAATACCGAAAGTCCTAAAATCAAAAAACTTTAAGATGATTATTTATTTGGCATAAGTAAAAATTGAATTGAGAGAATGTATGTGCTATAGCTATATAGTAATCTGTTGGAGGTGTTGACACTACAGGAACAACAAGGTCCTAATGGTGAAGATGCGGCGCAATAACTATCATATTTATCTAGATAAATAATCAGATTGTTTTCTTGATGATTCAATTAATCATTTGGTCACGGATGTCAAAAATGAAAACAATCCGTTTTCTAACACGTGACAAATAAAAGCAGAAAGTTTTTCACTGGAGAGGCTGGAACTCGGTAACGTTTAATGTAAAAAATGACCTTAAAATCAATGACCTTAAACTAGCTGATAATTCAATTTCAGTCAATTGGCTTATTGATGAAGTTTAGCTTGTGAGGTTGAGATTGCACTGACTTTATTACATCATCACAGCACATCTGTTAAACTTAAATTAAACCTGCCACTCATCTGTCTCTCTCTTATGGTTGTTAGATGAAGTTGTGGTTATAAACTCCTCTATCATAACACACACACACACCCACACACACACACACACACACACAGAGTATTTGAGGTTCACACTGTGGTATCTCCTTGACACAGCTGTCTTGATCAAATAGATATTGTGAAGAATGTGTTGTGTGTGTGTATGTGTGTGTGTGTGTGTGTGAGTGTGTGTGTGTATGTGCGCACCTCTCCCGTAACATCAAAGCCTCTTTCACACACACATTATCACAGCATAGAAGCCTGAGAACCTTTCATATGTCTACAAGTTTACCTTCGTTTATTGAAAAGTTGCTGTTAATTTTCTGCTCAAAGTTTTCTTTGTGCAGGTTGTACTTTGTAACACAGACACTACCTTGCTCCAAATTTTCCTTTCAAACTACAACTGTACGCCCCACTTTTATCTCTTTTTCTGAAGTTCTGCCAAATCCCACAGAAAAATGTAAATTCAGATAAATGATGACTCCCTAAACCTCTCTGCTCTACTCGCCTTAACATGCGCTAATCATGGAATTAACCTCGGCTGACTTTTACATCCATGTCTGTCCAGCAGGATCCTGTTAGCGTCAGGACAGGTTTATTATAAAGTTAACTTCACATCACTCTGGAAAAATGTATTAGTTAATAAAAATGAAAATGCATAACCTCCTTTTGATTTGGACTTTTCTGTGGCTTATCAGGAATAGATAGATGCCATGGATCTGTTTGCCGGTTGAGAGATTGACACAACAGAGCCAGAGGACAAGTCTCACAGGGAAACAGATCATCATGCAGGGGTATAAATGCAGGCAAAGAAAGCAGAAGCATAAAGCTGTAGAAGTACTGTCTGAAAATACTTATAAAAAATTAATATCACCAATTACGTTAATCAGAGACCTTTCTCTCTATTATAGTCAAGCTAACTACTTGAGGTTTTGCCTTCTCCCACTGTTGGAAGTATTTCGACATGGACTTCCCAGAGGTTAAGTTAAGTTGAGAATGAATAATTGTTTGGGCAAATAAAAACTGTTCTTACATCTCAGGCCAGAGCTGCACAGACATGTCTATTTTCTCAATCTGCAGAATGAGGATAAGTGGAGTAATCTCTGCTGCTGCTGCCTCAAGTCAGAGAAGGTATCACTTTTCACAGGGTCTCCAAAAACCACAACAAAGACACCTGACGAATCAGGTCTTCAAATCACAGCAAAGAAAACAACATTAAGAGCTATGTGGAGAGACAGAGTATAAATAGTTAGTAAGAGACCTTTTTTTTTTCAAATACCAGGTTGAATAAAAACCCATCCCACATTCCAGTGGGGGAGTTGAGAATCAGTATTTCAGCTGTGTGTTCCGCCAAACTTTTCATTACTTCCAGCGTGAAGAAACGCGTCCGGTCATGAAACACTAGCATTCACAATCTTGTCTGCAGACTCTGCACCTACCTCTGATTATCCTTGTGCGCTTTCTGGACCTCGACTGGATCTTACTGAACCTCCCGGTAAAGTCACTGGGTTCAAACATGTCCATCGACAGAGAGGCCATATGCTCCAGAAATATGCCGTCCTGGCTTTGGCTCTGGTTCTCCAGATCCGGGTCCTGACCTTGGCTCAGAGACTTGCCATCGAAGTGGTCTGAAGCACTGCTCTCAACCCCAAGACCGTTCGTGCTTCCCACATCCTCAAGAGACATATCTCCACTATGTCAGCCCACTCCTCGTTACTCTACTGTCACAACCTGGCCATCCACAGAACTAGCAACATGATGGTTGGACAGTAAGTTGGCAAAAAAATAAAATAAACATTAAAAACTTAAAAAAGAGTTGTAAACAAAGTGTCCAGGTAGTCCCAAAATCCCGGTTTTCCCTTTCTTCATCTCATTCTTCTTCTTTTGTCCACGTTTTGGTTTCCAGTTTCTTCTCACAAGGATTTACGTTGAGTTCATTCAATCCCGAGACAGTGAGCTCATTGCTTTGTTGTTCCAGTTACACAGGCTCTCTTGAGAGTTCAGGTTCACCTTTTCACGAGTCCCTTTTCCTCTCTCTTCTTCTTAAACTACAAAAATGTACAACCTCCTAGTCTTCTTGTATTTGAGAGGCAAGTTCATTGAATGTAAAAGTTCAGCTGTCCTCTTTTGCTCTCACCTGTTCTTTGTTTAGCTCTCTCTGTCTTCCTCCCTCCTCTCTGAGGCACAACTGTGTTTCTCTGCTCTCAGGTGGTGAACGAGGGAGGGATCCAATTCCAAGAGCGCAGCTTGATAGGGTGGTTTGGGAAGTTTGGGTGGTTGTCTCATCCCCTCTCCCTCACACCGTCTTCCCTTTCCTTTTCTCTCTCTCTAGGGGTTTTCCTAACTAGCCCCCTTGTGTCACTGAGGACAGTCCTCGCGCGCACACCTGTTTCCTTCGACTTGTTTCATCCCTCCTTTCTCATATAGTAGTAAAGCGCGGCCGAATGGCATGAATCAGCTTGATCCAGACAGCCAACACATGGCATGTGGGTGTGAGTAAGAGTCCCTGTACTCACTGGTCGAGGCTGTTTAGCCAGTTAACCTCAACGTGTTAATGGTGTAGGATTACTGAGAGTAGACACGCCCCTTCACAGAAGAGGGAAACAAAGCCAAACACAAACAGGAAGAACGCTGAACACAGAGACTGACAACTGTGTTTTTGTGAAAGTTAGCTGTTACTCTTGAGTTGCAGTTGTAAGATAACAGATCAAGCAGCCGGAATTCAGCCCACACAGATAGAGAAGTCTACATTTAAATACTCAAACCTCTTACTGAGGAACTGATTTGAATAAAATTGAATTCTCAGAACTGCTCTCCTTATAAAAGTTTTCCTTCCAATCCTGAGAAGAATAAGAGAAGAATTCAAAATGACTACAAAGCTCTTTGGCCACATAAACAAATCTTACACTCACTACAGAATATAAACGGTTTGGTCACAGCCCTGATTACATGTGGCTCTGTCATGCTGGGTTAAATCAGGTAATGCTTTGGCTAAACAAAAAAAAATACTTAATGGTAAATGTAATAAAATGAATAACATTTTACCACAGGTAAAATATAAGCTCTTTTACACACAACAATCAATGTGAATGTTTTAAATTCTCTGTATCCCTCACTTAATTCTTTCAAACTCATGTTTGTTCATCCTGCAGTTTACTTTCTCTCACTCTGAAAGGTAGTTAGTAGCTCTCCGGAGACAGCTATACCCTGAGCGGACTTCTTGCTGTTTATACCACTATTGTCATGACATCAACTCCATTGAGTGCTTCACCTGAGTCCTCGTGTTAAGGAGTAAAAACAACAAACCATTCATATCATTTTTGAAAAGGCTGCCATGCAAGTTTAAGTAGACGTGATGAATATAATGGAAGTGCCGAACCTTGGTTGTAGCCAGAGTTACAGTATAAGATAGATTAATGTCAACTAAATTTCCACATGAAAGTTTGTTTACAGGTAGTGTGGTGATACTATTTTGTGTGTGCAACGAGAGGGAGGCACCTTAAGTCTAATAAACCGCCTCCAGTGATGTCATATAACTTGTGGCTACATCTGCGCTACGACTGTAACACAGTCCAATCAGAACAAGGGTTTCTATTTTTGAATTCAACTTAATTGTAACATAAAAAATAGGATTTCAACCAAATAGTGATGAAGATAAGTCGTGAATTTACATATTTGGCTTATACTTGTATAAATATGCTTATACTGAACATTATTAGTGAAATGACACAGTTGTCCTACATGTTTAGTGTTAAAATGCTTTTACTGAGATGTTTCTCTGCCATCGCAGCTGAAAAGCAGAAGTCTGTTTACACACAATGGTGATGCTTCCTCCAATCCGGCGAGGAAATAGTTAAAGGTGGCAAACAAGCAGAGGGAGGCACGGTGCCAAAGTCAGTTAGAGAGGCGTGCCATCCCCTAGGGGGACTACAACAGCCAAGTATTAAGACACTCACGCTTACGCACACAAACACACTCAGACATGAACACACAAACAGGATATTGTTTTTGTCCTTTCATTAACCTGACATCTCTGGCCAATCAATCAAAAGAAACACAAGTTGGCCAATCCGCCACAGGAGTTTGTCAGCAAACAAAACCACAGGCTTTTACTTATTTATTTCTTCTCATTTGTTGTTGTTGATTTCTATGCTTTCTTCACTGCAATGTTCATCTACTCATCTTCTCTGGAGATATAGTAAACATCACTTTTCAGGATGTGGCTATGGGCTCTGCTTCCAGCGGCTGATAATGAACTCCACTGTGATTCTCTGACAAGCTACTCAGGTTTGTCACTCTCGTGTTTGCTTCACCTGATTAATCGGTTGTGATTTAACTCGAACGCTGTCAATCTCAAACTTTACACAAACACAATGATCCCATCTATTCTTCCCTGTTGACTCTGCAATGTAAACTGGTCTTTTCAAAAGGTATATGAAGAGGTTTTAATGATGTGAGGTCGAGCAGCTGATATAATTAAAATATAAATATATATTCCCTCATCTGTATATAAAGAGGAAATTTAATTAACCTACTCTTAGAAATTCATTTTATTGATCAAATAGGCGGAGGTCAATTCTGCAACCTTGAAAATCGCAATTAATCTATTGCTATTATGTGTTTTTCATGAGTTATTGAGCCGTCATCTACGCATAAAGGAACCTGAATGTGATTTATGAGCCACAAGCGTCACCTGCAGCTGCCCGCCACTGTTCAGACACGCTTTGGTTGACTGGGACAACCAAACACACCCAAACAGACGAGCAAGTCACGAGGACATGGGCTGTTTTCAACACCAGGTAAACACAGATGTCTTAACGAGGATTCATGCTCTGCCTGATCATCTGCAATCTTTATTCTCTGTCCACCTTCTCTTCTTCTTCTGTCTTCACAAATGTTACCTGCTCATGTGGACATAGAGAGGACAGGGCGGTGCCATCTCACCTCACATACTGTCTGGAAGGAAAACAATATATTTCCATTCCCATGCTGATTTGGTTGAGGCCATAAGGAAGCTGAGCAAAATGTGCCACAGGCTTTTCTGGGCACTTATTCCTATCGTTTACTTTCTCATATTACTTCTTCTTTTCCTCATTTTTTTGCTACTACGTCATTCTTGCTATCTTGCTGCCTTTCTCAATGACTACAGAAGAAAAAGCAGCAGCTTATGTGTTTGTCAATTCATTGTTATCCAGAATAATTAAGGACCATTCTACTAGTGTTTGTATCATTCATTTGGTTTATGGTTTACATTTGTGTCCTAAATTGTGCTTTTACGCGTGACATACAACAGGAGATGCTATCAGTGGGTACCACACACCTTTTTGAACTATGTGCCTTCCTTTGCAGCTGACTTGGATGTAACCTTTCCCCATCCAACCAATAATTTCGTCCCTGATTATAATCCTGCCCCTTATCATATAAATTGCACCTTCTGCCGCCAACCTTTTATGTCTCCTGTCACTCAAATATGTTGCCACGTTATCAGTTGCCCAGACCGCGAACCCAGCCACTCAGCAACCCGGTCTAACAGGAGAACCCAGAGCATAAACAAGTTTACTTTTGGCTTATGCACTGAAGCAAGACTCCAGTTCAGGGGTTCTGTTGGAAGGCGGGTCGAATGAATGATAGCAGAGCGTCGCCACAAGATCCGGTTTCTTTGTTAGAGATAATGAAGCTTTGCGTCACAAGCTGGGATTTATTTAGGGGACGTATAATTATAAAAAATATTTGAGCAGGCTGTTCTTAGACGGACATCTTTAGATTTGTTTGGTAAAGCACGATAAATTAACAACAGAAGGAAGAAGATTATTTTATTATAGATATTATTGACATGTATGATATAACCACTTATCGATCAAACCTTGTTTTTTGGCAGTGGTGTTGGAAAGTAAAAATAGCAACACCACAGTGACATTTAAAATTGTAGCTCATGTTTCATCATCCAAATTAAAGTACCAGACGTTTTAATGTAGAATGGTCCATTTTCAAAATAATGTACTCTATTATATTATTAGATTACTACTCCGTGCATTGTACATACTTTGCATTATAATGTTGTTGGTTACGCATGAATAAGGTCCTTATATTAAACTTATCTCAACCTATAAAGTACTAAAACATGATAATTTACTTGTTGTATTATGTATTATTTATCTGAATCAGAAAAGTAAATAAATAAATAAAATTGCCTTACAAAGTAGCAGAAAAGGGAAAAACACATGTAAACATATCTCAAAATTGCACTACAGCAAAGTACTTGAGTAAAACTTAGTTACTTTCCACCTCTGGTTTTAATACAAGCGTAGTGGTGCATTCCGACAACTGGTCTTAACAGGAACAGATACAGTATATGTTTGTTTTCACTGCATGTTTATACAGGCACTGCACTGAGGGTGCCGCACACACGTCTTCTCTGGATGAAAACAAAACTTTCTCTTTTCTTTCACTCCTCTTTGCAGTGATTTCTCATGTGGCCTACAAGCTGGAGATGCCATCTTGTAATTGCAGTAAAATGTCCGATCACTTTTGGTTTTCTAACGCCACCAAGGACATTGTGTGTTCGCCCCTGTCTGTTTGTTGGTTTGCTTTAGTCTTTCAGCAGGATTATTAAAAAACTACTGAACAGATTACCACAAAACATGGTGGAATGATGAACTCGGGCCAAGAAAGAAACTATCTGGGGCAGATTCAGGATTATGTTTCACTGTCTATAGCACAAATACCATCGCTAGTTCAGGGAACTAGATGATATGGAATGCACTGATATGTACTAGTGTATGTTATTTAGTGTAGCATGATTAAGGGAAAGGGGACAGAGTGGATGAGTATCATTCTTCTTTTCTCCTGCCGTCAACAAGCCACCACACCGGCTCTCCAATGGTGCCCCCTTGAGCCCATTAGAGAAATAATAATTCTTCTTGTGCCATTTCTGATTCAGTTCTTCAGACATTTTTCAAAACATTATTAATCTTTGTTTGTTTATTGTTTGTATTCTAAATTAATCTTTATTAGCTTATTCCAGTTTTTGCTCTTGTCTTCTCTCTCAATGAAGTCTAAAATGTATATTCACAGAGACTTTTAGTATCTGTATGTGATTGCCACTCACTTGGGAGCGAGAATGAAGCAGAGAGAATATATGATAAATTCTGGTTCCAGGTGAAAATGTGTTGAAGTGTTAATAAACGGAAGGACCAGGGTTTATAGACTCATTAAACATGAGACATGGGACATTAAACCTGTCAGCTGTTGTTAAACTTTAGGCACCACCACATCAATTAAGTCATACAAAGATATTAACCATCCATGTGCACATGCAAACACACACAGTACAGTAAGCCCTTCAGCCATTCAATACATATATAGACTTGTGTTATGTAACACCACTTCTGGGGTTTCTAATGTGCAGACTAATGCATCAGTAAACAGCCCCAGAGCTCCATCAAACCCAACAGCAGTTAAACAACATTCCCTGACCAATTATATTAACTCCTAAATCAAACACACAAAACGCACAAGCCAAATACATTAATTTTCACAAGACATTTACATAAGACACCAGGAGGCTTATCTCGAAGCAGCATGGAGGAGACGAGCGTGCACATAAAATACAAATTAATCTTTAACGCAACAGCACCTGAGGGAAAGCCAGACAGGGAGTGCGATGGTAAGGAATGTGTGTGTGTGCTGATGTCTCTGTATATGTGTGGACTTGTGTTTGCCTGGCAGAAACCGCAGGTTATGTAAGCCGGTGGGAGTGAGGTGCCGGGTGGTATCTATGGAAACGATGACAGCGAGGAAAGATGGATAGTTCACCAGCGGATAAGGGTTCACCAGCAGGGAGCGTGGGAGGTCAACTACAGTTTCTGCTTCTTTCCCACATGCAGGAGAAGCTCGGGAACGTGTTTACAGCAAAGGATCCGATCAGCAGTTTGTAGAAGTCTGTAAGAGAGCAGCTGAGCTACGATACAGGGAGGAGACACAGGCTCATAATGTGTCCTTATTACAGAGGACAATGCACTTCAGCTGGGACACAAACTACAACACATATACCATATAATCACAATGCCCCTTCTTTGAGCCAACAATCAACTTCACAACACTTCTGCCCTCTTTCCCTGTTTCTCTCACCTCTCTACCTTCAGCTCAACACTGAAGAATGAGACAGATGCCGTATATAAAATATAAGTAAATCACATTATTATGATTCCTGATTAGATATTGGACGAGTTGTTCCTTGTTTCTTGTACAAAGACTGAAATGGACCAAGTGTTTCTTCACACATCAAGAATTGAAGAATGGATCCATAATTAAATGTCCGAAATAGAGTAAAGATGCAGTTTCCCTATTCAATTTCAGTAGGTACGGTTTTCATAAACTGATAAACCTATAATTCTTAGTCTGATGATGAGGGAAGATGCAAAGCAATCTGTGAAACTGTCCACTGAACTGGGAACTGTGCAGCAGGAGACATTTCCTTGTTCAGCCGGCTGTTTCCACCCAGTTCTGATGCTCGGGCTGTACAAAGACTTACTACATCCTGTGTGAGATTCTCTCTGAATGCAGAAAAGGGCGATCAACCATTAACACTCACTTGCTGGAAAAAAACACAACTTTAAGAATCCGAAAAACATGCTTTTGTGATGATTGGTCTCGACACAACATCAATTTGTAAAGTGTTGATTAATCCACTTGATGTCCCTTGAGGGAACCTGCATTATTTATTTAGTTTATTCAGGACATATTGTCATGGTGCTAAAATATAGATGAAGAAGTTCAAGTGGTGCGGTGAACATATTGTACTATGGCCAGTGTAGTGGCCCACCCAGTGTTATATAATACACCTACAGTACACACACTTACAAATGTGATTAGAACATTTTACAACAACTCAGTCATTAGAAAACCCTGATTCCTTACATTTCTAAGGGGCTTTAACATTTTGAATCTCCGCTTAACTAGTGCTGTAGTGTCCTTGTGTAAAAATGGGTTGAAATGATGACATAAAGTAATTGGGCTGAGTGGGGCTTTGTGAATCTGTGACAGCACGCCACAGCAGCACAATGATGTGACATGCCGTCTGTCTGTGTGTGTTACTTGTAGCGTGAGTCCAGACACACAACAATGGCGTTAACTGGGTCGACCGACTGGCTGTGCCACACAGCTGGAGAGATGGATGGAGAGGGAGGGTGACTGAGTCCTGAGTAAGGAGGGCAGCAGGGTGTGGGAGGAATAAGGAGGAAGAGGCCAAAAGTAGGAGCGTGACCACACCAGGCTGGGGAAGGAAACACTAGAACGAGTGGAGAGATGTGATCATCCCTGCTATTAACAAATGAAAAAGTAGGAATGAGAACAAAACCAAAAAATACACGAGGAACGAAGGTGCTAGACCGTATAGCGGTGCTGCCGGCTGTCTGCCTGTATGTAAATAATACATGGTGAAACTCTGGCTTTCTCTCACAAAATATTCAGGCTGACTCCTGAGCATCTTCCGCTGCAGAATAATAGAAGAGCACATCTACTCAGGCGAGATGATGGGCGCCACTGGACCATGACCGATTCAAGTCCCCCAATTTAAATCCTGTGTGTGTGTGTGTGTGTGTGTGTGTTCAATCCCCGACCCATAAGAACGCTTCAATCATCAGCACGATAACATCTAATCATCTTCGGAGGCTCACACATAATTATTCAGATTCAGATCAACTTTATTGATCCCAGGGAGGGAGGGCATCGAACACACAACATCCAATAGGAAGCGTGTCAGAAAGCACAGGTCAACAAAGAACCAGAGGTCGGTGAAGGACATGAAAATCAAGATAAAGGAGGCAGAATAAATAGCAATACAAAGACAATAATTACAAATCAAATAGATAAAGATATAGTTTTTAAAGATGTGATTTACTACTGTCTGGGTTCAGCAGCCTGACAGCAGCAGAGGGGATGAATGTTATAGATCAGATGATGTGTTCTACATTAGGAATAAGGAGGAATCTCCCAGTAGATGCTGGTGTTGTCTCTTCCTTAAACACATCTGCTACCTAGCATGTTAGCTAACAGTGTAGCATGCTATCTCCCCCCGCCATCATATTATTTACAAACCAGTGAGGACGTAAACACCGGGGCCGCCTCACAAAGCGCCATTGTTCCCAGTGCGTCCACCACCGAGCTGAACTGGGAAAACCAGTCCAGCTCGGCCGGTGTTTATAATGTTTATTTATTTGACGTGTTAATGGATGGATGCTAACTCGGAAGCTAACGAGCTAGTCGAACCACCACCACCAGCAGCACCCCCTCTAGTTGGTGGCGGTTAATCGACGTCGCTTTGTCGTCGGTCAAACGACACCGGACTCGACCCTGTGACCGGGGAATCGAACCTGTGACCGGGGGAATCGAACCCTACCTGTGTGTGTGTGGAGCTCCGCGGCTACAGGAGCGGTTCCACCCGGGTCTGGCTCTTTGTGGGAGAGATGCTGCGGCGGCTGGGTTCCATCAGCCCGTCTCCTCCTCTCCGGGTCTCCGCCGGCTGACAGGGACACACCGGGAGGACAGAGCCCCGCCCCTAGCAACCAATCACAGGCCGAGGCTCCGGGGACAGGAGGCGGGAGAAGCCTTCCCATTGGTGCGGCGTGGTGTCCGTCCGGCGGGTCGCTAGGGGGCGCAGCCGAGGACCAGGGGCCGGACACCTGTCAGGGAGGGATGCTGAGGGATGGAGGGATGAGAGGGATGAGAGGGATGAGAGGGAGAGAGGGATGAGAGGAGGAGAGTGATGAGAGGGATGCTGAGGGAGAGACGGAGAGAGGGAGAGAGGGATGCTGAGGGAGAGAGGAATGAGAGGAGGAGAGGGATGAGAGGGATGCTGAGGGAGAGAGGGATGAGAGGAGCGGAGGAGAAGACAGGGAGAGACAGAGGGATGCTGAGGGAGAGAGGGATGAGAGGGATGAGAGGGATGAGATGAATAAGAGGGATGCTGAGGGAGAGAGGGATAAGAGGAGCGGAGGAGAAGACAGGGAGAGACAGAGGGATGCTGAGGGAGAGGGATGAGAGGAGGAGAAGACAGGGAGAGACAGAGGGATGCTGAGGGAGAGAGGGATGAGAGGAGGAGAAGACAGGGAGAGATAGAGGGATGCTGAGGGAGAGAGGGATGAGAGGAAGAGGAGACAGAGGGATGCTGAAGAAGAGAGGGATGAGAGGGATGAGAGGGAGAGAGGGAGAGAGGGAGAGAGGGATGAGAGGGATGCTGAGGGAGAGAGGGATGAGAGGAGGAGAAGACAGGGAGAGACAGAGGGATGCTGAGGGAGAGAGGGATGAGAGGAGGAGAAGACAGGGAGAGACAGAGGGATGCTGAGGGAGAGAGGGATGAGAGGAGGAGAAGACAGGGAGAGACAGAGGGATGCTGAGAGACAGAGGGATGCTGAGAGACAGAGGTATGCTGAGGGAGAGAGGGATGAGAGGGATGAGAGGGAGAGAGGGATGAGAGGAATGCTGAGGGAGAGAGGGATGAGAGGAGGAGAAGACGGGGAGAGACAGAGGGATGCTGAGGGAGAGAGGGATGAGAGGAGGAGGAGACAGGAGGAGACAGAGGGATGCTGAGGGAGAGAGGGATGAGAGGAGGAGAAGACAGGGAGAGACAGAGCGATGCTGAGGGAGAGAGGGATGAGAGGAGGAGGAGACAGAGGGATGCTGAGGGAGAGAGGGATGAGAGGAGGAGAAGACAGGGAGAGGTAGAGGGATGCTGAGGGAGAGAGGGATGAGAGGAGTAGAAGACAGGAGGAGACAGAGGGATGCTGAGGAAGAGAGGGATGAGAGGGATGAGAGGAGCCGAGGAGAAGACAGGGAGAGACAGAGGGATGCTGAGGGAGAGAGGGATGAGAGGAGGAGAAGACAGGGAGAGACAGAGGGATGCTGAGGGAGAGAGGGATGGGAGTAGCGGAGGAGAGGACCTTGAGAGACAGAGGGATGCTGAGGGAGAAAGGGATGAGAGGAGAGGAGGAGAAGATTTGAGAGACAGAGGGATGCTGAGGGAGAGAGGGATGAGAGGAGGAGAAGACAGGGAGAGACAGAGGGATGCTGAGGGAGAGAGGGATGAGAGGAGGAGAAGACAGGAGGAGACAGAGGGATGCTGAGGAAGAGACAGATGAGAGGAGGAGAAGACAGGGAGAGACAGAGTGAGGCTGAGGGAGAGAGGGATGAGAGGAGGAGAAGACAAGGAGAGACAGAGGGATGCTGAGGGAGAGAGGGATGAGAGGAGGAGAAGACAGGGAGAGACAGAGGGATGCTGAGGGAGAGAGGGATGAGAGGAGGAGAAGACAGGGAGAGACAGAGGGATGCTGAGGTAGAGAGGGATGAGAGGAGGAGAGGAGAGGAGGAGACAGAGGGATGAGAGGAGGAGAAGACAGGAAGAGACAGAGGGATGCTGAGGGAGAGAGGGATGAGAGGGATGAGAGGAGCGGAGGAGAAGACGGGGAGAGACAGAGGGATGAGAGGGATGAGAGGAGCGGAGGAGAAGACAGGGAGAGACAGAGGGATGCTGAGGGAGAGAGGGATGAGAGGAGGAGAAGACAGGGAGAGACAGAGGAATGCTGAGGGAGAGAGGGATGAGAGGGATGAGAGGAGTGGAGGAGAAAACGGGATGCTGAGGGAGAGAGGGATGAGAGGAGGAGAAGACAGGAGGAGACAGAGGGATGATAGTAAAACCAACATGTTTCTCATTTCAATGTCTGCTCCACTTGTTACTGCAGATTGGAATCGGTTTGTAAATATTTTTTTTATAAAGTCTGGATGCTCTCCTACAAATATTTAGTTGTCAATAAGGTTGAGGAGATGTCCTTCAAAATAATAATAATCATAATAACTTTATTTCTATAGCACTTATCTAAAGTGCTTCACAAAATCCACGGCAAAAAAAATGAATGAACTCTAATAAAAGGATTAAATTCAGTTCAATTTTAAGCGTCAAATCACAAATATTCAGGTCGAGACCTGAATATGTAAAGAGCGAGAGACCAGGATTGGTTGTGTAACCATAATTTTTAAGCTCTGTCGGCCTTAATAACTAATAATCTTCAGTTGAACCTTCAACTTGATGTTTCTGCCTCTTAGACGTTAGAAGCCGGACCTGAGGGCTCGATGAGGCTGAAGGTAAATCTCATTCATAAATATCACTCCGCCAATCACTCTACGCAGGAATTTAAAAGAGACGTGAACACAAACCGCTGACGAGACAGTTCTACATGTGTCTTGTTTCTGCTCTCGAGCCAACAAGCTCTGGAAAGACTTTTTGCCTTATATATCAGAGATTATATTCATAAAGACAATAATTTATTAAGGGGAAATTAGGTTTTTGGTTTCATCGAGTATTCAAAAAAGAAGACAAGCCTTATTATATATATTTGATATTGATGTTGGCATAATGTTTTATGCCAACATCACACACAAAAAAGGATGTGGAGCAAATACTTTTCTAACTATTGTGCAAAATTGAGGATGCTTTTAAAAATCTTTATTTTTGGGGATTGGATTGAGCTGTTTCTGAAGAAAGCTGGAACATTCTGACACTTCAAAAAACTTGTTTTGATGAAATGTGAAGAGCAGTGGGTGGGACCAGAGACTGTAAACTTGGGTAGGACTGAAAAATTATTCACTTCTTCCTACTCCTGACATGATTTGTGTATTTCTAAAGATAACTTATTTTCTGTTGCTGTTCTTGTTGCTGGAAATAGATCAATGTGACTCTGTGTGTTTTGGGTCGTTTTTCGTGCTCCAGAATTAATCTGACGCCACATGATGGTGAATCTACAGATCCTAAAAACGAGGCCGTAATGGAAGTGCTTTTCCTCGTCTTCTTTTTATTGTTTCAGACAAAGAATCGTCTCTGCGGGGAAAACGATAAAACACATAATTCACAAATCCAGACTCCAACAAACACAATGATATACACAACATACACTGACAGAGACAGTCTCCTGTAACAAATATTATACAATCTGACCCCCCATGACAAATAAAAACATATTTGTCAGAGGGGTTCCACTGCTTGGCGTACCTGGCAATAAATCTGCACAATGATTCAACTGTACAACTCATAGACTTTATATAAAAATGTAATTGTCCTTGTCTTGCTGCTCATCAAACATTATCCAGTGGTTGATTATTGTCATCGCATTAAAGTTACTAAAACAAAGTCATACTGTTTATATACAGTATTTATAAGTATAAAAAAAGTATAAATATATACATGAACCAAGTAGAACGGTGCAGGTGACGTATGACAAACAAAGTAGCAACAAAACTGAACTGAACATATTCCTCATGCAAGGATGAGAGAATTAAACGGGATTCAAAAGGACGTTTTAATCCAGTTCAGGTCTGAACAAATAAAAACAGCTTGACTTATCAGTATCAAAATGCTGCAGATTCATAAATGGTCAGAGCACATAATGTAGATGGAGTAAATATTTTTAAAAAATGGCAATTTGAATGGAAATTCAGATTATGCACATTTTATGAGAACATTAGCAATATGGTAAAAAGGGAAGATAGCTACTGCTGCAAATAACTGAAGCATTACTTTAACCAAAGTGTCTTCCTCTCATTTCTTCTCCCACTGACTGGTTTCAATCAGACTGGAATTTTTTAAATGGTAATTTTTTCAAGGTAAATCAAATTATCACATTTAACTTCAATGCAAGTCTGTCAGAAATGTAATAAGTGGACAAACTATTGAAACATGACTATATCGTTAAAAATATAGAAAAATATTGTATGTGCAATAATTCCTGTCTTATCTGTTCTTCATAAATTAGATATGAGTTTTTTTTGCATTTATAATATACTGTGGCAGAAGAACACCATAACCCTGCTAAAATAGAAATTCATTCCTTTGGATTGTCATTTCTACATTTCTGTGTCAAGGAGGCTGAAGGAAAATTTGTATTTAAAAATAAAACTAAACCAAAAAGCAAATCAGACCAGGAAACACATGACCAGAATGAGAAGAAAACATGAGCAACCACAGAGAATAGAAATAAAGGAGGAAGCAGAAGGCTTGATATGTGTGAATGAATGTTTGATGAATGTATAACTTTAATCGTGTTATGAATTTGAATATAAATTGTGTCATGAATGATGTTAAAATGACATGCAAAGTTGACTTTGCATTTTAACAGTTTAACAGTAAAATATGATATTTTACAAAATGCCAGCTGTATTTTTGCTTTTCAAACAACGTAATAATCTAAGTTTTTGCATACATTCACTGAAACTGCTGGTTCTGTTTTGCCAACATTAGAACTCCATCAATCAACAAAAAGCAGTTTGTTTTTATTTTGCAATCCAAGACTCGTTTCTTTGATTTTGTCGAGACTGAAACCGTTAATCCTTGAACTGGTTTCCAGCTGAGTACCCGTGAGTCTGTGAGCTTCCTCCCTCAGTCCCTCTCGTCTGTGAGATACCAGAGTCTCAGCTGCTTCGTGTCACAGCTCCCTCTCCTGCTCTAGAGTCACTCCACGAACGTATGGGGGATTGTTCCTGAAAAGTATCACAAGCACTTCTCTTGCTTGACATTAGTCTGTGAACATCCTCTTGGTGGCACTGAGAGCTGCAATATACAGGTAGCTGGTATTTATTCTTCCATCCATATCCTCCTCTTTGTTATTCCTTTACAGTTCCGTTACCTGGAACCATTTCAGCTGTATGGCGACATGAGCATGAAAGCATGGGAGTGGCCCAAGGGGCAACCACTCATCGTCGGGTTGTTGGTTTGATCTCTGGCTCTTTCCATCCGGTTCTCCTCTACCCTTGAGCAAGACACTGGACCTTGAAGTCTCTGTGTGTGTATATGACGGAGAAAAAGGGGAATTGCTTTGGAAAAAAGTGTCAAATTGTTGTCATCTTTAGAAATGTGGAAACACGTCAGAGCATGAAGACGCAGCTCAGCGCTCGTTAATCTGGTTCCACTTGCATGCAGGAGCCTCACGATCTTACATTTATAGTCCCCTGACTCATAGTTTACATATTACTGGGAGAGCCCCCTCTTCTCTCAGGCGTAGCGAGGGTCCGCACCACTCAGTGACACCGGCTGGAGGAAGGCCGGCTTCTGGTAGCACGTTGCCCGCTCAGTGAAGATTGTGGAGGACGTGAGGCTTTTGCGGTCTTTTTTCAGGAGGTGTCTCCTCTGCCAGCGACAGAGTAAGAGCTCCACCTGCTCTCTGAAGAAGCTGGTGGTCAGGGTGTAGAGGATGGGGTTCAGGGCGCTGTTGATGGGGAGGATGAAGATGACCACCCAGCTGGAGATGGTTCCTGAAGGAGAGAAGGAGAAAAGCAGAGGTCACCCGAGGTGAGGGGATTGATGATGTATATAAAAACTATTACTGCACAATGTTAACGACTGTAAAACCCAATGCAATTTTTCCGTTCTTACCGGGTATCTCCACCTTCAACAGTGACAGGATCTTCACCAAAAATATGGGGATCCAGCAGAGGGCGTCGGAGAACACTATGAAGAAGAATCTGTTGGCCACGGCCACGTCCCTGTGCAGCCTGCTCCTCAGGTCCGTGGCGTTGATGCCAGTTTTATAGATGGAGTAGAACATGCTGGAGTAGGAGAAGACGATCACCAGGAAGGCCACCACGTTCAGACCTAAGGAAGTGCACGGCAGTCACACACTTAAAGTAGCAGATTCATAAAAGTATAAATTAATTTGTCTAAACATTGTCGTTTACTTTATGTAAATGTAGACTGTAGTTGTCAAATAAATACCTACTTACTTTTATTATTATATTACTATTTTTGCTGCATATAAATATTGATATCTTGACAACATATTATTTTAAACAATATTTTTGTGGTGAGGAAGTGGAATACACAACTTTAGTACAAAAATGGATCTTAAAGTTTCACTTTCTCTATATGTGTACTAAAACTTCTGACATAGTATATATGTATATTCTGTATAAGTCTACCTATTTATTTAATTGAGCAAAGGTAAAGGAACAGTCTTAAAGAACTTGAATTAAATAACATTTAGTAATTGGTTGCACAACCTTTTGCAAAACTGACAGCACAGATTGAATCTACAAGCTTATCAAGCATTTCTCTCTGGTGATTTCTCCCCTCATCCTCCTCTGGTTCAAACCCATCTTTCCCCCCTGATGAACCTCTTTGTTGTGTTGGCAGTTTGTTTTGGGTCCTGGTGCATGACGGAGTACCCTCGATTAACTTGTCTGTCAATCGGCAGACTAAATGTCTCCGTAGGCGTCTGAATTCCTTCTGCTGCAGCCGCCGTTAAATCACATCGATAATGATCAGTGAGCCGGCTCCGGAGGCAGCCATGCGAGCCGAGGCCATGACACCAGCTTCGCCCGGTTTCACAGACGAGCTTTGGTTCACGAGACAATTGGAGAAAATAATTTTGGTTTCATTCGTCCAATAAAACTTTCTTCCAGATGTTTTTACGTCTCATCTCTGTCCCTCTGGCCTCGCAGATGTTAAACCTGATGAGCTGTATCCATCTTTATTTCTGCTGAGTCTCTGTTGTGGTACCTTGTTTTTTTTTACAGTGTTTCCGCCTGCATCTCTCCGGGGCTGTGCTTTTGTTGCACACCAAAAAATGAATTTGTTCAAACAAATCTTTGCTGATCTACAAAAAGTTGGACGTGTTTTAACCTCTGCTGGCCTTGGCATTTGCGATGCACTTTACTCTGAAGTTCAACCAATACAAAATGCTGATCAACAAAAAGGTAAAACCGCACCACTCCTGTATTTGTCTCCCTTAACTGGCTCCCGGCTCAATTTCATATGGATTTTTTGAATTGTATTGCTCACTTCGATGGCCTTCAAATGGCCTTGCAGCAAAATATCTGCAGGTTACTCACAGGTCACACCTGGTCACAAAGTGAGGCTGTCAGCGCCCACTCATTATGGAACTCATTTTCATTGACAGACATCTTAAACCCTTTATGGTATTTACTGATTTAAGTGTTTTATTGTTCTATTTTGCTCAGCACATTAGGTTTTTATGAATCTAATGGTATCTGCCGGTCTGGTGATATTTCTTGAGGTATAGAAAAGTGCTATGTAAATAAAGTGTAGTATAAAGTTTATTAAAAGGTGCTATGACCAAAGGTGTCCAACACATTTCGAAGTAAAACCCAGGAATTACAAGCTGAAATTTTAACCTCGTGTCTCATATTCATGTAACACAATCAGACCGGGGACGATAGATTTCGTCATGTACATCCTCCAATAGGATACATGTTTGAATTTTTCATGCAGACACAAAGACATTCAATTTTAAAATGACTTTGGTGAAGAGCAACAACCAGCGGCACCACTTCAAATGAATTATTGTTTTTATTCAACTGCCAAGTGATGTAAATACTGGCACCTTTTAAGAGGGAATGTCCCCCCGAAATTCTGTCATCCACGTTGCCAGATTTCCACATGGTTCCGCAGTGAGAACACTGGGTAATAGGAACCAAGACTAATCAGGAATTGTTCAGGGAGTCCTGGTGTTTGATGTGTAAAAGCCCCATCTAAGGTGAAATGCTATTCCATGTTGGTTGGTACACTGAGTACAATACAAAGCTTTCAAGAACAATAAAGCGGCCCACTGGGAAAAGAAAAACTTGAAATATCTCAGGTTACGATGATTTTTAAATAAAGTGACAAAAGAACACTTTAATGGGTTTGTAAACTTCAGAGTTTCATTAGGGACGTTGCCCTCAATACTTATTATGGTGCCAAAACACAAAATTTCTTAAAATAAATATTCTATTAGCACCCGTAGCTTTTTAAAATCTGTTTGGGTCTCATCATCTGCTGCAGGGCTCCTTTCTTATTTCGTCATAGAACATTTTTCTTGTTTAGGTTTGGGGCCATTTAATTTATTTTCACAGCCGTGATTTATTAATAGAGCGATTCAGTTTCTCTCCAGTGCAAATAAACAAAAAAAAGCTCTTTAATTAATTAGTGAAAACTGTATTCAGTTTAAAATGAGCTTTTGGGGGAGAAACACAACATTTCTTTCATAAATTTACCCAGAAAAATCCCTGTGGAATATCCTTTGGCAGTAGGTTTTTCTTGCCTGTCAGAGTGCAGGGGGAAGCAGACTCCATTTCGTCCATAATAGTTTCCGAACACGTCCTCGTTCATTAAGGGCACGGCAGCGATAATGAAGCCCAGTAACCAGATCGAAGCCAAGACCACCTATCAGCGGGAAGACAAACACGTTGTTAGAGTTTCTGACTCGCTGCTCTTCAGAGCCCACATTAAAAAAACGATTAAAGTTAACTGACAACTCATTTAGTTTTCCACACTTTCACTGACAGTTAATTTAAATAGAGCCTGTTGACTGACAAGTGCTTCCAGCCTCTGGACTCTGACAGAGCCAACTGTAGGGGGCAGAGTTTCCCCACAGAGCACACATGTCCTCTTTCAGGCAGATGGGTGCAGAGTATTTAAAGTTAACAGTCAGATTTGGTTGAAAAAGCTGCTCTTTGAGTGGAGCTCTCAGTGAGACCAATCAGCAGTGAAGATCCGGATGGATAAACAAACATGAGCATCAGATCTCATTTACATAGCCCGACAAAGAGGGAACTAGACAATACTAGAGAGAAAAACATTTCTGATACCAATGCATCAGCTGATGGATACTTTTAAAATGTCATCATTAAACCCTAATGACAAAGAAAAACTGTACCCTTTATTATCGATAAATATAAATTAAAACAAATCAAAAATACAACATAATATATAGAAATTGAATTTTTTAAATGTAAAAATATAGGCATATCTTTTCTGCATTTTTTGTTCCGTGCAATAAGTGTTTCATATCGGTGCATATCAGCAAACAGAGATAAATTGGTTGGGCTCCTGTAAGTTGCATCTTAAATAAGATTAATAGAGCACATTGGGGTTGACGAGGAAGCTGTGGCAGAAAAAGTAAATTAATCAGTAGTTGTGCCTAAACTTATGCTGATACATATATAAATATTTACACATATTTAATATATAATTACTATATTTTGTCTTCATTGAGGCAGAAGGGATAAATATTTACAGTGACTTGGATGAGAAGTTTCATCACTTTTGGTCTCGATCTTGATTAAAAAGAATTCCTAGTTATGTGCTTTCTCTCGCCCCAGGTGAATCAACAGCATGTTCAGAATTTCAATATCTTATAAGTGCCAGTCTGTATTTTTCTGTTTATATTACATATTCTATTTTAAAAAATTCCCTGTGTTTAATTGCATGTTTACTTATTTAGAAGTTTTTTCTAATGTTTCTTATTATTTATTGTCTCCTTTGCTGCTGTAACATGACACATTTCCCTGTAATGGGACTAATAAGGATAAATCTTACCCTATATATGGCTTAACTGAGCTCAAAAAAACATTGCTGTGTCCTATACATCACGTTTTATTAAAAAATGTTGCACTTACAGTTTTTGATGGAGCTCCCCCCCCACCACCACCACCACCACCACCACACACACATTAACAAGCTTCGCCCTGGCAGAGCAGATCCTAATTACAAGCTGCTCAACAGAATCTGAGGCTATGAATCAGGCTCCGTATAATTTGTCTATTTCTAAGCGCAGGTACAGCTGCAGTCCGCCCAGTTCATATCACGTCCACTGAAGCAGAAAATGAACCATAAAAATACCACAATAGAACATTTGTTCCAAGGAAGAAATACTCCAGCAGAATAAATCAAATATTTTCTTCATTTTTAAGATGATGATTATTTTGAGAGACAGCACACTTCATAAGAGTTCAATACACTCTGGTGCTGTTTCTTTAAACAGATTTATTATATTAAAAAATAGCTAAACTTAAAAAGAATTAAATCTAGGTAATGTGACATTTCCAGTGCATGTAGAGTGACTCACCCCCGTCTGAAGTTTGCCAGGGCGCAGATTGCTGAAGGGGAAGACGATAACCAGGAACTTTTCCAGCGTCAGATAAGTCAGGAGCAGAACAGACACCTGAGAGATAACACTCATTACAAACTTTTAGATTGGTTTATTTCCCTCCACATAGACACTGGGTTTGGCTCAAACTATTTTTGAGGCTTTAGACATGTTTACGATAAACCATCACAATAGGATCTGCTTTATAACGGTCACTGACAGATTTCCAATGTATAAACGCTGCCTCGAGCAGAAAACTCCTCCTCGTTGGTGCACTCAGGGGCTTGAGTTGAAGCCAATTAAGACTTTAATCTCATCATTGTTTATTTCCTTTCTTCTCTGATGTTAACTTGTGAATGCTACATTTATTTAAAGATGATTTATAGTCAATATAGGGCAAAATATGAATGAAACATTTGTACGGTCCATTAATCATAGATCAGTAAAACACTTCTTTTATATTCACAAGAGGCTGTAAATCAAGAGGTCTGATTGGATAACGATCCAGAAATGTTACATGTATGTACAACTGACCCCGATAAGTTCCCCAGCAGTGTGGTTTATAGACTTTGAATTTAACAAAAGCAACGCAATAGAATCAGATAAGGGCCGGATCCTGAGATACCCTTAGATTGAGTCACTGAGAATGATTTGTTGTGTGTAAAAACAGAAACAGAAACAGTTGACAGTCACATTCTCCCTTGAGAAAACTACAACCAGAGCCTGCAGCAAAACACTTTGCTGATAAAACTCTGGATGGAGCAGCAGCAGCAGCAGCATTGTTTTGCTGATAAATCCTCTTGGTGCGGCTTCACATTAAAATTGCTAACTGGTGAAACACTTTGAATTTGAATATGAAGAAGGCACAAGATATGCAGCGTTTGTCAATGTGCTCAGCACTTACTGCTATCGTTCTGCACAAATGCTTCTACGAAACAAGACAACGCTCGTTTGCATTTTTACAGTTTGAATTGTTGCAGGAAGTGAGAGACCCAGAAGGAGCAACCACAGTGAACTGTGAGGTGAAGAGCTACAGGCGACAGGCTGCACATCCCCAACTGCTATTTGAAGATTGATGTCGTGTGCAGCAGAACATCGGATCATGGTGGCTCACAGAATGATGGGAAAAGAAATTGCCTGATTTATTTATGAAAGGAGAAATGTAATGCGCATATTCAGGTTCATACGTTTAATTTGGTATATTACCCGAACAGGTTTAACTGATCTAATGTTCAGAAAACACATCACGTTCCTTATACTGCTGCAGCTCTTCTTTTCAGCCTGTGACTGAAACACTAAACCATGGGCTATGGGCTTTTTAACTTTGCAAAATTTTTACATGAATAAAAAACCTTTAACACATCTGAGGAATGGGAAAAAAATTAAAAAAGGCTCATTAGTCCCCTTCAAAAGAACAAAAGTTTGTTTTTCTCCCTCCAGAAACCTGTGACCTGCATTTCTAAACTCATAGAGAGGCCACTTTAAGGTTGCATGAATGTGAAAGAGTGTGAATTGTCTCCATGCCTGTTTGTGTACATCTGGTTAAGAGTGAGATGTAAATCTACATTTAGTTACCTCTGAGGAGAGCATGGCCAGAAATCCAATGGTGCGACACTCTACGCTCTCCATCCAGAGCAGAGCGTTTCGATTGTACTGCCCACGAAACTTCACATCGAACACTCCGACAAAGAACAGGTACACGCCCATGAGGCAGTCTGCACCTGCACGGAGAGAGATGGTGACACACAACAAATTAGTCCATTTACAGAGAGAGGGGTTGGTTGTGGGTTTTACTGTTTAACTCCAGCTGTCAGGTGCTGGAACTTCCTGCAGCCAGACCCGGAAACGCTCTCATTAAAATGCATGAAACATTAGTTTACCCGACCAGAGCAGGAGTGTAATTGCCACACATGGTCCACACATGGAGTGTAAGACTGAATGTCAGTGTGTGTTTGTGTGTGTGTGAGTGGGTGAGAAAGTTGGTGAGACAATACGTTATTTTAAGACTTGAGAAAGCCACCATGACTTCATTAATACAGCTTCATTCCTTTTTTATGTCGCAGCTAAATATATCTAAAGTTAGAGTTAAGGATAATAGAACAAAACCTCCTCCTTTAGGCCCACAGTCAATGGATAAGACATAGTTTGAGTCATTTTATCACTCCTGTTCAAAAAGATATATCCTGTAGGCCTGGAGAATGAACAAAACCCCGGCCATGAGTGATAAGTATAACTCTGACCAGAGAACTATAAAGAAGAACTGTCTGACAATACTAAACGGAGATACAGTGGAGAGGAACCGAATTGTGAATGGTGAGGGAGCGAGAGTATGAAGATCAGTATGTGGATTTCATTTTCATTTGGAGAGAAGCCTTTTTAAATCCACTTCTGTCAAAAAAAAAGGCTTGGTCAAGAGCTTCCTTGATTTTTTACAGTTCACCCTCTGGGGCTATTTGTAATGGTTTTTTGAAATCAAACTGTCTCCATCCTTCATTTTCTTCATAAAGTCTGTTCTCTCTCTTATAAAAGGAACCTTGTTAACACCTTTAATCACATTCAAACACCTCCACCCTAACCTGCAGTTGCTACATCTACTAAATCTAATATTTCTCCACATGTAAACAATATCACCATTTCCTTCTGAGTCCGAGGTGTGTAGTAGTGTGTAGTTACTCACAGCACAGGACCTTGATGCACGCAGCATGCAGATTGTTCTCCGCTCGTATCAGTGACCTCATGCCGATGACCAGGAGGTTACCAAAGCACGTGATGAAGGCCATGACCCACACACACACCCGCAGCACTACGTTGGCCAGCAGGTCCTCAAAAGATGATATGCCATCTGTATTGGGCTTGCAGGACCGGACATGAGGGGCGTACGAGCAGTACTGGAACTTCTGGAAGTATCTGGCAGAGGTGGATAAGAAAAGAAAGGAGAAATAATTAGACAAACAATGAGGCATAGAGGAGATAACAAGAGAAAGACGAATAATTCAGTGTCATGTGTGGGGATTGGGATTCTGGTGTAGGGTCATACGCACATGTGGGACAGGTTCTTCATGGGCAGAAACATCTTAGTCTGAATATCTGGGATCTCTATCCCTTCCAGTGCCCTACAGAGAGCAGAGTACATTGCTATCTCCGCACAGGCTGCTGCAAGAAGTGTGTGTGGGTGTGGGTGTGTGTGTGTGTGTGTGTGTGTGTGTGTGTGTGTGTGTGTGTGTGTGTGTGTGTGTGTGTGTGTGTGTGTGTGTGTGTGTGTGTGTGTGTGTGTGTGTGTGTGTGTGTGTGTGTGTGTGTGTACTCACAAAGACTGAAGTTGTGCCAAATGGCTGAAATGACTTGGGTGGATGCGAAGAAGAGGATTGTGGGAGATATTTCTGCAAAGAGAAACACACAGTGACAAACTCAGTGGAGCTCATCGGGAGGAAATGTCGCATGTGGCTAAATGACAGTAAAATCCAGTCTTTGTTTTAGGTTTAATTCGAATTTTGGACAATGACTTCCGTTCAGTCGTTAGTCACCCTGGATGGAAAATAAACTGATGTGCTTATTTAATGCTCCGCAGCACACATGCTCAGTGCACTGTGCATAACATCCAATAGATGTATCTAACCACCAACATACAGTGTATGGATACTTGGTTGGTATTGCTGTAAGCCTCTGATCATTTTTTGTTTTGTTAATCCCTGTTGACCTGATATGTTTCCGGCCATATTTCCCCTTCACTTTCATGTGTTGTTTGTTGTTTGTGGCTGTGCAAATTCCTGGTTTCTGTTTTTCCCCCCTCAGTTCACCTGGACACCCTCTGTGGTAGAGATACTACGCCTGCTTCTCTTTCTGGTGTGCTGACATTTTGTTTGTGAACTTTTTTGGAAGACACATCTCTACCTCCGGCCACTTTTAAATGTTAATTATTTCAGTTATATAGTTAATTTCCGAAAATGACACTTTCAGTCACTGCAACAAGGAGCCACACAGATACAAAAATGTAGAGAAAATTAAGTATTTTTCGAAACCCTTTTATCCCCTGCATTATATTGCCTATTCTCTTAAAAAAGAGATTTCAGAATCGGTCTCAGAAATCAGATATTTTCAAAGATTGAATATTTATTTGTTACATTCCGAAATCAATTCACATTTTCGAGGGAGAACATTGTGTCTGAGAGAGCACAAGTTGTTCTATACTTCATTATCATGTGGCTCACGTTCTGGATGGTAGTAGATAAACCAAGGGTTGTTACACAGGATTTTGCTCAGAGTGATGCTTCACTCTACTCAATTGATTTTTAATAAACAGCCTTTCGAGGTTACATCACACCAGAATCAAACAGACGTCGAGTTATTGTCCCAATATAAAATAAACAACTGTCTCAACTCACTTTAAGAGGTTGGCACTTCTGGCAAATGAGAGAAACTGATTAAGGGCAACCCACTGACAGTTCATAAAAGCATATATAAGCAATAGCACTCAGTCGAGCACATACCAGCACCAAGGCCAAACAGTCCCCTTAAATGAAATCAAGCCAAACCAGATAGATATCAGTCCAATAAATATGCCTGTTCTTTCACCAAGTTCCATGCATTAATACAAAAAATCCAATTTTGAAATGTCAAGGAAAGTGAAAACAATCCTGAATCTTTGGTCCAGTTCCATGCGTTCTTATTTGACCCAGGTCCCCTTCAACCAAAATTCAGGGAAATCTGTTCTGTTTTTTTTGGAGTAATCCTGCTGAAAAACAAACCAACCAACCAACAAACTGACAGGAAAAATAACCTCCTTGGCGGAGATAACAATACAATATGAAATTGGCGCTGCAAACTTATCCTGATAATTTTCCTTGAAGTTTTCCAGTTGAATCTGGGAAGGACTCATGTCAGTGAATTCATGGAACATTCAAGCGACTGGACATATTTCTCTTTTCACCAGTGTTACCCTGTCTGAGTGCTTGTGTGTGTCTGTGTGTGTGTGTGTGTAGGTGAGTGACATGCTGATGTGGATATTACTGCGCTGTGTGTGGGGATTTTGACATTGCCAGGCTGTATTACATTTCAAATGATTGGAAGAATGTGGCAAGAATTCATGAAATGAGAGAAAGCGAGAAAAGATATTCATTAACATATGGCTCCTGTCTCAAGTGTTGGAAAACTGGAGTGAGGAATGAGTAAACGTTCCACATTAGAGTAATCTGTTTACAATATGGCATTCTAAAAATGTCTGTACAAAGTGTTCAGTTGAAGTCATTAATATTTGGATTGTCCCGTGAAGAGCTGCCCAGATTGATGTGACACCTCACAACCGTGAAACTGTAGAGTCGGTTGAAACAGACAGCGGCAGAGTCGTAACCATTCAACCAGGAACAGCAACTTTCATTAACCTATTGGTCTAAAGCAGGGGTGTCCAAACTTTTTATCCCGAGGGCCACATACAGAAAAAAATACGAAGGTCTGGGCCACTCACGCCGCCAAGCCCCCCTGCCCTGGAGCGGACTGTTGACAATCGCGTCGCCCAGGGCGGGGGGGGGGGGGGGGTGTTAACGGTGTTAACAGAGAAGTACAATACCTTGGGCCGTAGTCCATTACATTACATTTAGCTGACGCTTTTATCCAAAGCTACTTATATTAAGTGCATTCAAGGGTACCCGAGGGTACAAACCCAGAACAACAAGAATCAAGAAAGTACAATTTCTTCAAAAATAGAGCAAAACTACAATAAGTGTGCTATAAGTAAGTGCCATTTAAGTGCTACTTAATTGTTAGTTTAAAAATAAAAAAAAAATTTATTATTATTTTTTATTTCTTTTTCTTCTTAATTTTTTTTTTAAATTTTTTTAGGCGGGCCAATTTAAAATGGATGGCGGGCCGCAGATGGCCCGCGGGCCGTAGTTTGGACACCCCTGGTCTAAAGCCACATGAAACATCTGAGCTACCACACAATACAAACTATCTCTGTCAAGCTGGTTCAAACTCAGATTGGAAGTGATTTCAGAAAGTTAAGTAATCTGTTTTCTAATCATTCACGCCCACCACTAATGGAATGGCTGGAGCTCATTAACTTTATAATAGCATAATTTATGAGGCGGTACTCTGTGTGGCAGCATTAGTGGTCCTGGTCCCCAGCTGGGAAGTAACAGTTTATGAATGTTGGAATATTAACAGGAGATTGAAATGTTTATCACAGACCACTTCTTCTACCTTGTTATCCCAAATATGGTTTTTAAATCACTTTTGCACAGTTTTCATCATGTAGAGAACATCCGCTTCTTTTTTGAGAATTACCATGATGGTCACTTATCCCTTACATCGGTAAGGAAAGAAGAGATAGATAGATTGGTAACTCAGTCAAAAGCGCATTGAAAATTAAATCGGTCCAATAAAGAAAGTACGTTGCATGGTGTAAATGGATTAATAGAATAATGTGAATAAAAATGTAAAAATGTAATTGTCAGATAAATTAAAATGATGTATTCTTCTGTGTGTACTAGAATATGGAGTATGAAGTATAATGGCATCCCCATCTGCTTTGAGTGGTCATCAATAGAAAAGCTCTAAGTAAATAGAGACCATTTACCATAAAATGAAAATAAAGTGTGAGAACTATCAACCCCAGCGTAGATACACTTAATTTTCACCACTTTCACTTGTTGAATTTGTACTTTGGCAGAATTTATGGAGAATGTAAAACACTCAGTACAAAGACCTGACTTTGACCCTAGAATTGCTCACTATTTAATTCCAGTGTAAATTGAGGCGGTTAGCCAACACTCGATGGCTTTTCAAATGTTGCTTTGTGAACCACTCTTTGTTCTCTGCTTTAAAAACCACCACAATCACATTTCTGTCAACAAGGCCATCGCTAAAAAGTTTTGTTCAGCATAATAATCCCTTAAATGTTCTGAATTTCCAATGGGAGGCGTCACCAGTAAGATAAAGTTATGGTCTCCCACGCCGTGGACATCCAAAGAGTGTTTTATAATCCATTTAGGCCTAATTCCTTGCTGTTATAATCCTCAGATAATGAAGAACATCTCTCCCGGGGCCAGACTATCAGTTACTCACAGTTTAAGGAGGGACTTGGAAAGGCTTTTAAAGGTGTTCCTTGGCAGCTCCTTTATCCTGTTGCTGGACAGATTCCTAAACACGATAAAACACACAAAAGAAATGAGACAAAAGCCAAATGAACAACACACAGATTCAGTCAAAGGTAAAGTTTATTATTTTTCTACCAAACAGGAATACGAAAAATACTAAATACTAAGAGGAACTGAAAACAACACACAGTTCTTTAAACTGCACAACTTTCTTTCCTGATTTTCTTTTTTCTTTGAAAACTGCAAAATACAGAAACACTATTGATCATCTTGATCAGGTGAAATCATCAAAACTGTTTTAATTTGCTTTGCAGATCCATAACAAATGCTGATTGATTTGATAAAATTCCTTAAAATGCTCCTGTCTTGTCCATTTCCTTCACTTCCACCAAGGTTTCATAAAGTTACTTTTTGTTTGGCTACTGATTATGTTCGCTACAGATTTTTTAAATTATATTTCATTATTTCAGATTGAATTAGAGTGCAGCTCAGGCAGCAATTTTCTGTCTGAGCCTGAGAGAAAACTAACAGATAACCTGTGTGATTTCCCTGATTACAGGCACGTGCAGTGTGAAAAATTAAATCAATGGCCCAGCCAATGGAATTAAACCTGCCCAGAGTGTTTATCATTTCAAAAAGTTGTAATGATAAATAATAAATCCTAATTATTGTTCGAACCTGGCCCGGGAAGAGTATCCACACTATAGCAATATACATTTTAATTTGAGTTATAACAAAACCTGCTTCTTGTTGCCATGTGGTTCATGTTTGATCCCTCCAGAGATCAACAACCAAGTTTAACTTAATAAAATGCTAGAATATAATTTGCATCATTGTCCCATTCTTTCATTAACTCTCATCCGTTTCCACTCGCTCTCTGTCATGTGCCTTTGTTCTTCGGGGCTCTGTTCCTTTCCTTTCTCTTTTGATCCTGATCATGGTACTTAACCTTGGCTGCGGGTTTTTGTTTAGAATTTGCTTCATCTGGATTTTTGTTCTTTGTTTTTCTAATCTAAGTAGAGACTCTTTACTTTTACAGAGTCATGCTCTTGGGCCCTTTTCTTTCCTGAGAACCATGACAATGTGTCTTCACATTAACCACGGAAGTTAACGATGAACAGTAGTTCCAATAGTTTTGATCAGTCTGTTTTCTATATAAATAGCTGAAAATAACAGATCATATTTTCATGATTGGTTCTTCCGAGCTGGAAAAATTCCACAATTCTGTTCTCACTCAGCAATGAGAAACGCTGACACCACAGGAGCTTTTAGAGACCTTTCAATTTCCACAGAAACTCAGTGATCGATGAGACGGCTTCTTATTAATCAATTCCAAATCGATCATGGGAACAGAACAGAAAGAGACATGTACAACGTGTGCGTCACTCACAGCTCAGCCAGTTTCCACAGGGACTGGAAGGTGTTTTCAGGAACTCGTCTTATCCTGTTTTCCATCAGTAATCTGCACAGGAAGGAGCTGCTGTCAGAAACCATGTAACAAAGTGTGGTGGATCCCTGCAGGGACTGGATCCACTCTTATTTGTGGCGTCATCTGAACATATGGTTAACCATTTGCAGAATGCTCAGTCCATCAACACTCATCCAATGCCAACTCAAAAGCTCTGCCTGAAGAGAAGAAGGAGCTCCTACGTTGCATATCAAATATTTTTGGCGTTGTCATACCCTCACATATTCATATATTCACACTTAATTGGTGCCTCAAACTAAAGTGCAACACTGGAGCATATGGCAGCAACATTCTTTTTACAGCATATTTGAACAGTTGCAATGAAGGAAAACCAAACTTTGTTCCTTCACTTCATCCCTCAGGGTCGAACTGTCACTCTTTCTGTCAGAATCCCATTTACACACAAGCCACACAAACTTTCTCTTAACTTCTCGATCTCAGAGGTGAGGACCCACTTTTCATTTCGTCTATTTCTTTATGATAACAATTATATTGTCAAGCTTTAACATGTACGATCAGAGAGGGCTGGAGTACAAACACACACCAATGGGTTAAAGGGTTTATGCAGCACTCTTCTAGTCTCACTTCTCAATGTGCTTTACACCATTGCATTCACACACTGTTGGCCTTTAAACAGCACTTCTATAGACAGAGTTTATGTGCCAGTCATCATTCACACACTGTAGGCATAGTCCACATGCGGATTGGAGGAGCCACAGATTGTACATTTTGAAGAAGAAATCAATTTCTCCGCTCCCAGCCATGACTTTAGTGATGTGGCAGCATACCTTTAAAAGATCTGTCTATCACCAGTGCTCAAAAAATAAAGTCACTCATGCATTTCCTTGGAACAAACTTTGATTTCTAAAAAAAAACATTAATCTGGACTTTTGGGCAAACTACTTCAACAGCAACTGTCCTCTCCCTTTGGATGTGATGGTGCTAATATCTACAAGTACATCTCAGCTTAACTTCCTTTGAGCTTCATCATTGCTGAGCTCTGCACGCAGGGACCCTGCTGCTGAGAGGACCTGCTGTTTTTTGTTCACTAAGCTTATCACAGAAGGATTTTAAGGTGAGATATATTAATGTATTGAGCCTCAAAAAGACACAACTCTCTTTCAAACGTGATGTGTTTTAGTGTTTTATGCTTTGGTTATAAGCCTCACAGATTTATCAGCAACAATCCACTCCCCTTCTCGTTCTTAGCCTTTCACAAACATATCGGGATAAAAATCTGTCTGCTGGTATGAAAATTTGTATTTTTTAATAGAATAAACAGCAGCCAAATATCAGCATAAGCTCCCCCAAAAAACGTTAACTTATATATTGTTGTGTGTATTCTTTTTACTTGTGGACTGTAAGTGTGTTTTCTTGTTGCCACACTTGTTCTATAGGTTTTATATTTATATACCATCCATTTTAGTTTTTTTTTTCACTTGGGTGCTTAAACGAGGAGCAATATTTGTTCTAGTTAAGCTATAATTATTCTGCCATAAATCTTTGAAAGGTTTAAGTGCCATCCATAAATGCTGAATAGATGAGATAAAAATAATTTCTGAAGACCCAGTTATGACTTTAATTAATTTTACCTCTGTCCTTGCAAGGCAAACTTTTTTCCTTGTTTTGAAAAGTGCTGAAAGAATGTTATGACATCAGGATTAATTGGTGGCAGAGTTCTGAGGTCGTCATTTGACTAATGATGATGAAACAGGACATACTGCAGCACATTTGTTGTTATTTATGGTCCTTAACAGAATAAATACAAGTAGACAAATGAGTCTGTGTGTGCGTGTGTGTTTGTGTGTGTGTGTGTGTGTGTGTGTCTGTCTGTGTGTCTGTCTGTGTGTGGGAGACAGCAAGAGTGAAAAATTTGATGTAAATTTTCAAATTAACTTTCAGGTTCAACTTGGCTGTCTGGAACATTGATAATCCAGTTGTTAGTAAAGCAGGAAATATCCATCTGACCAGACTTTGCATTATGATGATAAAAGACGATAGTCTTATTTTTATCTTGTTGTTAAATATGAAACAGAACAGGAACATCAAAACCAGATTGTGTTTATGCAGCAGAGATACACCGAACAAGCACACGTTTTATTGAACAATTTCTATCTATACACACACTCTGAATATTTAAGATTTGAATTAGTGTGGTTCCAACTTTGTGTTTTACACAGAAGAGTCATTGTTCTAAACATGCAATGGCTTTAACATTGAAGTGGCAACAGTCACAGTCTGCTGGAGGCCTGACAAAGCCAATGAATTCAATCTAAATTAAAATGCATTTCTTTGCTGAAAAGTTGATGAAATTACTAAACTTAATGTAAATGGGAAAACACATAAGGAAGGTAAAAACAATATGATCTATAATATGAATTACAGTGGAAACACAACCGCCCAATAACTGACTGATGTCGTGTGGCTACAAGCTGGAAACCAACTCATTCATCCCAGCTGACAGACAGGAGGCTCATTTCAAATGCTCTTTTTTTCGTTTTTTAAAATGTTTTAAAGTCAAGATACTCACAGAACCTCCAGCTTGCTGCAGCTCTTCAGGATGGAGAAGTTGAGAGTTTGAATGTGGTTTCCCTCAAGATCCCTAAAAGCAAGAAAATAGATTGAAAACTGAGATAAGTCCGAAAACACCATCTGTTGTGCTGTTTGAGTTTATTAGATTTTGTCAAAAATAACTTTTTCCTCAATTATTTTTGATAAGTAGGAACTAGAACTCTGAGTAGACGATCTCCTCCAGGGCCTAACAGTCCCCTTGTGAAACCACATGAACTAGAACTGGATTATTATTTGCAGCTACTCAAAATTACACAGACTCATTGATAACATTCGCCTAAATATGAATATGAAAATGGTCTATTTTGCATTGTCAAAGAAAGTGATACAAAGCTCCAAGGTCTGTCTCTTTCTCAGGATCCATGCCTACAATGCATTTGGGTTTTTTCTTGGTCTATGTCCAACCAACAAACAAAAAATAACCATCTTGGTGGAGGTGTTAAAATACTGTACGTCATTTGTCTGGAATTTGTGTTTAAGGGTAATAAAAAGAGAATAAAATCACAGCGAGAGACAAGGGAAAGAGTGACAGCCATTGTTTGCTTTGGAATTCAAATAGGTGGGAATGAGGTCTGATTACATTACACTTCACAGTCATCAAGCTGGTGCGCTTCAAGCTACATTCAGACCCAAATGTAGCCGATGGAGTTGACCAACATGTCCTGAGGAGAACTTCAGCTCTCTTGTATTCTGGAGGACAACTCGTCTCAGCCTCATATCAGAAACTATGCAACCCCTCGTCACCTCTATCTACCAGACCTCATTCGCTTTTTATGTGCGCACAAAAGCACAAACCCATGCATACACACACATACACACACGTACGCATCTGTCTGCCTGGTAAATTCTGTAGACAGTCACTGAATCACCCACATGCACTACACACCTGCACACACACAAGTACACTGTCAGAGCAGACTCACAGCCAGTCCAGGGCAGGCATGTGTTCGCAGAAGCTGGGGTGAGGAAGCTGCTGCAGTGAGGCGTCCACCATGGATCTGACAAGAGAGGGGAACATTTCAACATCAGAGGTTAAACGTTTACAGCAGGAGATTCAGTTACAGAGCAAAGCACTTCCAGCCTTTATACCTAGAAACAAGATACGTGGCCTGTGTCCAAAAAAAAAAAGATTTAGAGAAACAACTGCTGGGAAATAAATGAACATAGTAAGAAAGTTACTGGTGCTGGTTAAGTATCTTAAACATAGTCTATAATGGATGACATAAGGCTCCATAACATCTGGATCGGTGGGTGGCTGCAATGTAGGTCATAGACCTCTCCTCCTCCATGTTAGCAGAAAGGACATAGGTTAAGCTCAAAAGTCTTAATACATACCACATAATTCTAAACAGTCCCTCCTGCCAAACAGGCACATTAACATGTCTCTTATCTCTTATTCATGCATAAACATTGAGAGGACTTGTATTGAAATGGAACCTGCTGCGTACCTAGAGTAAGTGAGCAAAGAAAACAGCCAAGAGAATGAGTCAAGTGGAAAGAAAAAAGACCGACATGAGCAAAGCCTGGCAGAACAATGTCTTCATGTTTTCCCAAGAATAATATCGAGCTGATCTGAGGCCACATCAGAAGAGGGCTAGACATAAACAAGTACTTGACAAGTAAAGAGAAAGGAAGAGAAACGTGACTTGGCGTGAAAAGATGGAGACTGAACTTTGTAGTAAATATCTGAGAGGACAAAATGGCAATAAGAGCTATTAAAGTGCAATATAATGTAAAGTAAGTCTCAGTGTCTGTTATTCATCTATTCATTCAAAATTATTATAATTGCAATTCACATTTCTCTGTAAAGCATTCAGGTAAACAGTTCACAGTTTTTTTAACTTTTGATTAACTGGCTTGTGAAATTAATAAAACTCCCATAATGATCCCCATCAGAATACAGAGACATGACTGAGCATGAAACAAGGTGTGAAATTTATCAAAACAGATAATTAACAGAGGAAGAAATTATCAAACTCACAGATACACAAGAGACTGGAGCCCGATGAACGAGTCCTGGGACAAACTTGTGAGCGGGTTATGATCCAAGATCCTGGAACACACATGAAAAAAAAGGAAATATATTAAATTAAGTTACGAAGCAAAGTCAAACTTTTATTTATGTGTTTTGTTGTTATCAAAGTGCCACTCTTCTGTCTGTAAATCAAGTATGAGACTAAAACTGTTTCCTGCTTCTAGTGCAAGCTAATGACCTGAGGCTAGAGCAGGGGTGGGCAAACTTTTTGACTCGCAGGCCACAATGGGTTCCAAAATTTGACAGAGGGGCCGGGCCAGGAACAGATGTTTGGAGTGTTTTTGTGAATTAATATAAATGACATGGAAAAATCATTACATGAAAGGATTTGGCCTTTACTAAGTAGCAAAGCACATATTTGCAAGACCATGACTCTTTAATCGCAGTTTGTCTGTGAAAAAAATTGTTGCTGAGTCTGTAAATTAGTCGCCAACCTCTGAGCTGCAGCAACCCGTTCTTGCGTTGACTGCTTGCTAGCGTAGTTAGCATGCTTCGTAGCAAAGTGACGGCTGATGTTGTACTCCATGGAAACTGCGACAGTTTCTCGGCATATCAGGCATACAGCCTTCGATTGGACATTAGTGAAAAAGTATTTTGTTGTTGACTCCGTGTTAAACACTCGGCACTCATTGTCCACTCTTCGTTTCCTTGAGCCTCTCATTTTACAGAAGGGCTCACAGGGTAAAGGGAAAAGGTGAAAGGAGATCATGTGCCTTTTCGAGCCCTATACACCACACTCCCTGGCAAATTTAATTTAACTGACGCTTTTATCCAAAGCGACTCACAATAAGTGGATTCAACCCCGAGGGTTCAGACCCAGAACAACAAGAATCAAGAAAGTATGATTTCTTCAAAAATAAAGCAAAACTACAAAGTTCTATATGTACGTGTCATTTAAGTGCTACAAAATTGTTAGTTTAAAAAAAAAAAAAAAAAATTTAAATTACATTTTATTTTTTTTTGATTATTTGGACAAGTTCTGCGGGCCGGATTAAAAAGCCCAACGGGCCGTACTTTGCCCATGTCTGGGCTAGAGGCTTTCTACAGTTTCCAGGATTTTTTTTGTCCAAGCTAACTGATTGGAAGAAAAGCACGAGTCAACACCACTCTCACACATTACACATGTTGTGCACACATTCTGAGACTCACTACACAACCACTTGACCACTGGATCCCTCCTGTGTTTTCCCCCAGACCCAGAAATGCACGGTGCAGCATGGTTTTTGATGGAATGTAGTTTAAGTCCATTATTCGACCACACGAAACCATTCAAATGCAAACACAAAATCTAAAATCTTGAATGAAAAGGAGCAGTAAGTTTTTAACCTTATATAATCTTCCCCTCTTTCACATGAGATTAATTAACAAAGCAAATCATTCATTAACGTGTGAAATCAAAATAGCTGCAGGCCAACACAGCCCTTCACACTCTTTTTAAATTTGAATGGTTTTCTCTCTTTTTTTTTTTATCTTCTCTGGCTGTTGGTGGACAAATTTCTCTTCCGAGCTTCATACATCATTTTTAGAATACTGAAATCTACTAGTTCCTGAACTTAGTGCTTCCTGCTAGATTTTACATCCACTATCGTCACTAGATCTCGGAGTACCATGCAGTCATTTCTCAGTTACATATTGTACCATTTGCTTGAGAGAGTGTTGGCTTATTTGAGTTTCCCCAGAGGAGTCATGGAGGCCGGTTGCTGGTTTATTCCTCCTGTTAAATTGTCAGAAAGACTCGATGCTGGCGGCAGGAGACCCAGCCCACAGGCCAAAAACAAAGGGCACAGTAATAAACTGTGAACTCATAAGAAAACAATCCAATTCCCTTAAGCTCTTGATCTCAACAGATGAACAAGATGTAATTTTATTTTTAAGTGCAATTGCCTCAAATGTGTTTTTGTGAAGAAAATAGGACTATTTATGAGATTGAACTGTAGAAACACCACCGACACATAACAGAGTGTGTGTGTGTGTGTGTGTGTGTGTGTGTGTGTGTGTGTGTGTGTGTGTGTGTGTGTGTGTGTTTGTGTGTGTGTTACTCACAACCACTCTAACCGGCGGAGGTCTTTGAACACACCAGGACTGAGAGAGGATATCAAGTTCTCGCTGAGAAACCTGATCGATACAATGGACAAAAACATACCAACATTCATTATGTTGTTAAGTAATACATTAAACACAGAAGAGCAGAAATAAATACTTTCATTAATCACTTAGCTCTGGTTTTGCAGCTAGTTTTGTAATTAATACAAAATTGGAGTTGCACTAAAAATGCATAGTTTCTGCTTCTCAAAAGGAAGGATTTCATTTATAGTTTTTATTTGACACATTGTGAAACGTCATCTTAGAAGTTCTGAGGTGGACTTTTTGACACTTAATTGTCTAAAACAATAACAAGAGCTCAGTCTTTAATGAATAAAAGGGTTTGTTGCAGTCTTGGCACAGAGTTACAGACAAGTACACCTCAGACAGCTTTGTTGTTATTGTCAGGATAAACTCCAGTTCCTTTAAAGTCTGTTATTGATCTCACTCCTTTCACTTTTGTCCTTCACGGCATGTGCTATTTAAAATACATATCGTCACAGTCTGAACATCAACAGTGGAAAGCATTTGCAAACATTGTCACTTTTCAGATCACATATTGATCACATTATAATAACCAGAAACCAGAAACTGCTCTTTTGAATTTGAGGAATTTAAACATTATCAATTTTAAAACTAGTCAGAATCCATATGCTGTAGAAAACGTGCTGGATCAATTGACACAATAAACATTTATAATTCATTCTTCTTAATTCGACACCCTCGAGATAAATACATCGGAGATTCAAGTGAAGGAAAGCGAAAAGTGTGTTGAGGGAAAATAATATCCATGTAGTCGGGTGAGGAGAGATCAGTATCGTTGATGAAGTGAGTAGGAAACTTACAGACGCTTTAAATTGTGCAGGCCGCTGAAGGCGTGTGTGGAAATGAACTGGAGGCTGTTGTTCTGCAGAAACCTGAGAAAAGAAGAAAAATTATGTAATCGTAATTGGGGAAATTATTCGGTTGTTCTTTCCTGAAACTCATGAATAATAATCATTCACACACACACAAATGCTCTTGACTCGGACATAATGTCAAAGTGATTAATACCAGGCTGTTAGGGTAATATCATAATTATTATCCGGTGCACAATCGTTTTATTTTTAGACGACAATGACAGTATAATACACTATTCAGCATATTCCCTCCACAACAACAGGCACCGGACAGTCGTCAGCAGGGAACAATGAGATGCTCGGATGCAAATGAAGACACTTAAAAACACAATAATTACAAGCGAGCACTTACTGACCTTTAACCTGTGTTTAAAGTTTAGAAATGGTCAACTTTCCGTGAACTTTGAAGAGAGCAAATGTGTTTTTGAATGTTTATCAATCTACAACATTATTTTATAGATTCTGCAGATAGACCTGCCAGATAAAAACGATTATTTTACTGAATAAGCACATGGACTGATTTGATTCTCATCTCACACCATTTACAGGCTCGTGGACCTAAAAGGAAAACAGCTCTGTCTCATTCTGTTCTAGAACTTGATAGATTATGATTTTGCAGGGATATTAATGATAATAGGCTCCATCCTGTGTGACATCATGTCCATGACAAAAAATTACATATGCGACTCAAAGTGCTACTAATTCTTCATCAAGAGTACCGAGGCTTTTCCTCATGAAGGTGGAAATTAAGATGCTCATCCTTTCTTTTTGAGTTATCATTACCCCCTAATTTGGTCAATTTTTCTCATTAAGCGGCAAATATTTTTCTACCCACATGTTAGTCTTTGCATGCTGGGTGTCTGGTTCCAGCAGTTAGAACAGTGAGAAATCACTGATCTCTCATTAACATCAACATTTATGCAGAAAGTTGCTCCAATTTTCCCCACACATACAAATGTGACATTATTGTGCATTTTTTAATAATATTTCACAATTTAGCTTAGCTCATTATTATTTTCTAAATAAAGCAGCGCAGTTTAGTGTAGTTCTATATCACTTTTAATTAATGCATTATATTGTCTTTTCTTTATTTCTGTTACTTCTGTCATAATTGTCTTTCTAGATTAGTTTTAGATGTGAACTTTGGTTTGGAGTTTCACTGGCTTCAAGTAGACTCCTCGAGGATCAGTATTTTAATTTGAACAGAATCTCATTGTGAGTAAGGTATTTCCTGTGAGTTTTTTATCTACTGAGTTTTTGTTGTCAATGTCACTTTTTGTATATGCCTCCAAAAGAATGAGGAATTATGAGGAACAGGCCACAGACAAACACACACTGAAAGTAGACACGCAGTAATAATCAATAAACCATGGGTATAAACCACTGCTCTCTCACAGTAAGAAGTATAATGAGACAGTACATTTCAATAAAATTATATCGTAGTTGTAAAACATTGTGAGGATGAGGAAAGAAGCACAAGCAGATTAATACTCACAGTCTCTGTAGAGCTGAGTATTCAAAGAAAACAAAATCCGACAACACTCGGATGTCATTGCTCCTCAGCGACCTGGAACACAACCCGGACAAACTTACTTTTAAGGGAAAAACACAAAACATATTTTGCATAAACAGACATCTGGAGTGCAGTAACATTCAGACGGTTAAGAAGAGAAGACTAAAGGTCTGAGGCATTACGGGCAAAAACAGCAGCACTCTTAGCTCCTGCTGCTGAATTTGGAAATAGCTTTTAAAAAGCTCTTGCTGCCATATCACTGCAGTAAAAGAAGCATCATCTGTCAGAGTCTGTAAAGTTAAAGTCCAGGAAAGTACTGGAATATGGAGAGTTCACTAAAAGGACAAGAACATAATACCAGCATTGCAAAAACATATACACATACTAGCTTACCACATGAGGTAAGCTAGTATGTGATTATGCCTCTCCACAAAAGTTTTATTTGATTGGGAATATACGGGATGCAAATGTTCGCCACTGCTACATTCGGATATGTGTGACCGTGCCCACATATGTGGTCGACATGACCTTTGACCTTAGACAACTGATATCTTATCAGTTAATCTCGAGTCCAAGTGACGACTGACTGTCAAATTTGAGGAAATTCCCTAAAAGAAGACTTCAGATACCAAGAGGCAAAAAGCATGATTTATGAGGTCCCTCTGACCTTGACCTTTGAGCTTCAACCGGCCAAATGACAAATCGTTTTTTCTGGGGTCCAAGCGAACATTTGCACGTAATTTTAATAAATTCTCTCAAGGTGTTACAGAGATGTTGCTTTCACATGACCACATTTTGCAATGTCATAATGACTTGACCACCAAAGTCTAATCAGTTCATCTGTGAGTCCAGCTGAACATTTGTTCCAAATTTGAAATGATTCCTTGGAGTTGTTCCTGAGATTTTGCATTCACAAGGCAAAATACATGTTTTGTGAGGTCACAGTGACCTTGAGCGTTGACCACTTATATCAAATCAGTCCATCTAAAACCGCAGCAAACATCAAATTTGAAGACTTTCTTTCATGGAATTCTCACAGAAAAAGAGCTGATACACGCTATTTAACCAAAATAAAGAAAAATAACAACAAAAAATGCATTATACAGATACCCACACACCAACACCTATAAAAGATGGACAAAACAACACATTGGTGGTAAAATCCAAAACGTCTTCCCGTGGGCAGAGTGGAGATAAAGTGAGCAACAAATCTCCAGGAAATAGGCACAAAGGACAGCAGTGATTTTCTTTATGTCCGACAAGGTTCCTCTCTACTCAGATATGAATGTATCAGCACCCTCCCCACAGCCAGATAATTACGAGACTGTAACTGTACAAAGGATTTAACTACAGACCAGGATCACGTGAAACCCATTTTCAATGTGAAGTACACAGCACTTTCTCAAACGTCTCATTACAAAGGGCTTCACAAAAGATAAAATGAAAAGCAGAAGACAAGACAGAAACAAAACCGGCAGCGCGGGACTTTTCTTCAAACATTTTAAGATGCAAGAGAAAGAACAAGATTTGATTTTTCACAGCAAATGGAAATGAGAAAAAATGTGTTTTGAATGGGAGAGAAACAGGCAATCAGTGATGTAGTGTGAATGATTTCAATCTCTGAAGAGCTGTGGTGGGAACCACTTTCTGTTTGTCATCATCTCAAAGATTTAATTTGAACTGATTATATTAGTTCCTCTCTTCTGACAGCAGCTCAACAGGGCAACAAATTAATTATTCACAAATGATAAACGTTATTTCCACACAGGGTCTGAGCCGGAGGTTTTCAGCAAGTTTGATAAGAGACTGAAAAACTGAGCTGAATACTGAATACTTCGTTTACAAGAAGAGATAATTAGGAGACATTAAGTCCCAGGCAGGGAGGCATCTGATGTGCTTCCACAAAGACGGATATTCAAACAGACTCTGCTGAGGAAGGTCAAATTATGCAATGGCCATTACCGAAATCCATTAAAAAGGCCACGTATCATTAACTATAGAATTACAACCCATCCTTGAGTCTGAATGGACATCTGTTCCAGATGTGATCAAATTTCCACCAAGCGTTCCTGATATGTCATGTTCATGTGGATTGGGATCGACTTGGGGTCACAATGGCGGAAACCTTTGATGCAGATTTTTTTATTGGCTTTAATTTAGAAAGCTTCTGCAACATCAAGGCCTATGACCCAAACAAGTGTCAGTTAAGAGCTGAAATGAAAACGTGCAGCACCTTCGATTCACTATCGTTAATTAACATAATACAGTCACCTCATCGTTATCGTCCATTTGACCTACTTGAAGGAACACTTAAAGTTTAAGGACTTGTTTGACACTCATCTAAAAACAGGCGTGGGAAAATCGATGCAGCTCGGGCAGAGGTATCCTGACTTTTTGTCCCTGGGGAGAGCAGAAGAAAAACCTCTCAGGCTTTCCTGTTAAAACCGGTCCTCTCCAAGCTCAAGCTGAGATGAGCCCTGTGTCTTGGTGGCTGTCAGACCTGACAAGCTCCTCCAGGGAGAGCCTCAGGGTGACTTCACAGATTCTATTTCAAAATCTGTGAAGTTTTCTCTTGGAAAAACTCCAGATGTGTGTGAAAACAACACACATCTGAAACACTTGTCTGACCGATCACAGTCACATGTCAATTTAATCTGTAGCAGAGATTGTTTTTAAGGGTTGGTTAAACATATTTGATGATTCCAGTAACATCTCAAACTGTGCTTTGGCGAGAACTGGATTAAGTGTCATATTATGATCTTGATTAAATATCTAAGCCAGGTTTAACCGTCGTCAGTAGGGACATGTGATTGATTTTTATAAATAAATAAGCAGCCTCTGCAGGGAATGGAGAAGAGGACAGTCCTGCACTTACTAGACCTTGAACAATGATTGAAAACAGATGGAGAAGTGGTTTTAGTTTTTAAGAAGGACATGAACGCATATATCATCAACCCGAGTGATTGCCTGGAGACAAACAGGAACAAATTTGAAAAATGACCTTTCTCAAGCATCACAGTTCAAGACAAATGGTCTCAGTTTTTAATAGGAATATGCTAATGATCACTCAATCTATATAGCTCTTGGGAAAACTGAAATTTCATTCAAAGGTCGAGGATGTGTTGAGAATTACAGTGAGATCCTAAAGACTTGTTTTCCATTCTGGGAAAGTGTAGTTTCAAAGGGTAGTCAGTAAGTCAATTGCCCCCGGCACAAAGTAAAAAACTGAAAAGTCCCCACAGATCCTCTTGTTTGCTCTTTATTGTTAAAGGCTCTGTCAGGTTGTTGTGGTCGGCTGTGGACTACGAGACGAAGTCGGACGAGTTGTCGGCGGCTTGGGAGCTTTGAGGGACCGATAACTCACCACAGAGGGAAAAGAACAAAACAAGGGAGATCGGGAGCTACAGTTAAAACGTTGTTTTTATGAATGGCTGCTCTAACACACCACTCTATGTGATAATTTCAGACTGGATTGAGTAAATGAGACATCAACTGATTTTAAGCCAGTTTTTTGTAAGTAATGCATCACTAATTGGGGAAATCGTTCAACATTTAGAAGCTCAATGGGTAATCTGGGACATCTTTATTGGTTTTTGTAACAGAGGGATCAATAGTGTGAGGTGATGATTCAATTAAGCTATTAGGCCTCCGACTAAAATGACTTTACTCATCCGAAACAGCAGCTGAACCCACTAAATTAAAGAAGTAAATGAGACAGTAAATAAAACCGCAGCAAACAGAAAGCATCACGTAACAAAGGAGACAGTAAAATAGATTTAGGAGTGAAACCAAAATCATGAATATTGTGGAAACTGGTGACAAAAAGAATGTTTGAGTTGATGTTTGACATTTTACTTAATACTCCTGTTTGATTTCTTGCTAAGACACGAGGGAACAAAAAGAAAATTATATTTAAGAATGTAATCTTGGGGAATTCAACTTTAGGAAGAATGTTCCATACTTAAGTTTAAATGATATAAACTACAAATTACATTAGGCATTTGGGAAAACATATACAGATTACATTCAGCATTCAATCACTGGAGTTTTCCTTGCAGGGAAATTAAAGTGTTTTAATGTAATATAGCAAAGTTGGATTTTATGTTTGATCACATTGGTTCCAGGTAATACATTGTGGAAATGTACCTTAAGAGAAAATGTAATATATTTGATGAGATATGTTTTTAGTGAATAGAATAAAAACTGGAGGAGGAGGGCTTGTCTAAATGTCTCGAAAATGCAAAAATCCAACATTTTACGCCTGTAACATAACGTGTCTGCTTTGTTGAATTCAAACACAATGTCAGGTGGCAGCCGACTTTGCAGTAAGGTTGAATTATTCCTATAAAGACACTGTTGGCAAAAAGCCTAACAAAAAAAACAACAGTATTTTTTTTGCTGTGTGCGGGTTCTGTCTCTGAGGATTCAGAGACAGGCGGGTTTCCATGGAGACGTGTTCCCTGAGGTTTGATCCAGCAGCCGGTCGTCCCCCCAAATCAAAATCAGACCTGCTGAGTGCTGCAGGAGCCGACACAGTGACCAGCAGCCTTTGTGATGTTTGCTGCATCTTCAGCAGATATCACAAACGAGACCAGGAAGGCACATGCCGACTCTACTTTTAATCATCTCAAAGCAATTGCTTGTTTTTTTGGTCAAAGGTCAAAAGCATGATGTCGAAAAGAGTTGAAAAGAGTAGAGAGCAAACAAAGGCCAAAGGAAATTGACATTTATTTGAGAAGAGTCATTGTAATTCTAATTTCTTTGCTCTTTTCAGATCATTCCTCTGCTCAGCAAAACCCAATTGTCCTGCTGTTAATAAATCATTCACTGCAAGAAAATACTTTTACCTATCGATGAGTTCAGTTTGACTTGTGTTGAGATCAATTCAATGTGTAAAATAAATATTTTAAATGATCTGTTCCTCTGCCTCTTTCTATATCTTCCAGAATCTGAAGAAGAATCTGCAATGTCTACTTTAAGGCCGAGGACATGAAGGGAATAAAGACTGTGATGACAGTAAGAGGCACAAACACACATGTTTGTACACAGAGTCTTGACAGTTGGAGGACACTTACAGCCAGGTCACATTTGGAGAGAGGGCAGGGACGTCCTTCAGGTTGACCTCCACACACTCCACATCTGTCTGTATGCAGTCACAACTCTCTGGGTACTCCTGCAGAACTACACACACACACAGATTATTACACAGTCATTAGGAACATGGATTTGTTATCCTTTCTCAGAAAATAACAAACATTTCATTGATTAACATCGTGTTCACCAGATCAGCTTTGGGGCTAACAGAACAATTCAAGTACATCATGAGAAGTCCTCATTAAACACTAACTATTTTCTGTATCATTATAAAAAATACGTGTTTCTATTCTGAATCATTTTCTTAAAGTCACAGCAGAGCTCTGACTCAGCCTCTGACTCACAGCAGCTGTATCATAGAACCTTACGTAACAAATCTCAGTGGGGTCTGTGCAGTGTCGTATGCTGCTTCTTATGAGGGGAGAGGAAAGCACTGGTATCTGACTAGTATACTTCACTGTTTTAGAATTTGTGCTTTAATACTTAATACAAAAAAAAACGTTTGCTACTACTTTTTATTTATTTTATGCTTCTGATCTATAGGTTCATGCTTTTTATGTTTCTGTAAAGCACATTGAATAACCTCCGTATATTGAAATGTACAATATCAATACATTTGCCATGCCTATAGTGTAACGTAGTGTAGGATAGGACTGTACAACACAGTGTAGCATAAAGTACCGTACAGTATATTATAGAATGGTACAGCGTAATATAGTTTCATATAGTATAGTATGGCATTAAATGGTATAGTACAGTGTAGCATAGTATCATATAGTATAGTAAGGAAAAGTACATTATAGTATAGTACGGTTTAGTACAGTGCAGTATAGTAAGTATAGTGTAAAATAGTATAATATTGTACAGTTCAGGATAGTACAGTACTGTAAAGTATCGTGTCATGTAGTATAGTATAAAACAATACATTGTAGTGTAGTATAGTATACTATAGTATAGTATAGTATAGTATAGTATAGTATAGTATAGTATAGTACAGCTAAGTGCAGTGTAGTATAGAATAGTAAAGGAAAGTACAAGATATGGTAGTTTAGATAGTATAAATTGATAAATGGATCATGAACATGCACTAATGATAAATTGTAAATGATGAAATTTAAATACACACATTGAGACACACTGATATAAACACTTACAACACTCATTGAGGAAGTACTGGTCCACAGGACTGGCATTCTGTAGTGTTGGACCAAACAAGTCAGCCCACCCAATGTTGTCTCCTGCAAAGACAAACAAAGAGCCACAGTGAGGTGAGCACCAAAGAGAAAACCCAGAGAGGGACAGAGCTGGGTGGTGTTGATTCCTGATGGTGTACAATGTAAGTACAGTACAGGAGGAGATAAAGCTGATAAATGATCAGCAGCAGCACAGGGACTCTCCTTTGTTAACTCACTGCAGCACTGAACAATGAATCTCTGCCCCTTGAATCATGTTATCTCTTCTTGTTTTAGACCGGGAAGAGATTGAATTCAGTTACACTTAAGAAGACTTGACAGGCACCGACAGTTTAAACCCTGCAGCGACTTGGTTCTATTGTCGATATTACTGACCGTAATCTAATCTGGTTGATGTTAGATCAGTGGGCTCCGGGCTACTGGAACGCCAACTGTGAAATTTCACCAACACACAACTCTACACTTTAAAACGTTTCTTTAACAACTGCCACACAATTACACCACAGTCAGGTCATAACTTACTTGACTTACAGCTGCTGTTATAATTCTTATTAATAGTAGCAATGTGTCAATGCAATCCAATCATCACTTTAAGTGTGAACATTGCCTACCTTTGTAAATAAATAATGATTATTTTATTATGTTTATTTTATTACATTTTTTTTTGCCGATGTGATGCTTGTAACACAGCAATCGTAGACTGTATAACAAGATGAATGACATCACAGCTCCGCAAACAGGATGCTTAATCACCTTGATCATCCCCTGGTGGCTGACTGCAGTATAGGTCATAAACCCCTCCTCCTCCACTGGACTGGATGGGACATGGTCCAAACCATAGACTGTATAAAAAGATGGACGGCATGAGTGCTCCTCGTAAGGTGAGAAAAAACATCTCCATTTCCCCCTGGTGGTTGACTGCTGTATAAGTGATAAGACCCGCCTCCTCTGTGTAAGTAAGCACATACCAAATGAATTTAATTCAAATATAGATTCAGTCCGTTCAAAGGCAAATCGGAGACACACTACCCTCACAATGAGCAACCTTGGGCCTCTTTGCCCTGCTCCCCCCACCTCCACAAGTCCTCATAAGTCTTTTGGGTTCTCTCTTTATCCCCTTTTCAAAATTGGTTGTACATGTAAGATATTTATCTATGTATTTATGTATATGTAATAGTAGAACATGAAATGTGGCATTTTATTTTTGAAGGACTTTTTGTTTATCACACCGATGGTTCATATTATCATTTGTCTGCACCGTCTGATCATCTCAAGATGTTTAACGAAAGACAGACTTTGCATTTCTGCCATAAGACCGAGCCAGCTGTCAAACATGCCAACACATTCTATTTTCAGTTATCTCCCAAAAATAACTTTTCTAAAGAAATCACCCATGTCAACTGTGAGATTGGATTTAGAAACTGGGAAATGGACCTACAGCAAATTGTGTTGGGACTGAGCAATTGGCCCAACTATGGGTTGGGTATGAGGTATGAGACGATGCAGTTGTGTGTATGAGAAGCCCTCTAACAAGTCAAATAAGATACTTCATAACAATGAATCCTACCCTCACCCAAGCTAAGAGTGGACACTCAGCAGCTTTACTTGGCCTCATATCTACATCACATTGTATCTGCCAGAGTCTGCTCAGCTTCACACATCTGTCCTTCCCTTTCATTTACTTTCACTCGCTCCACTTGCACATATCCCGTTTTTTGACATCGCTCACAGCCCAACACACATCGGCAAAGACTGAAGACTCGCTGTTGGATGTTCTTACCATTGTCATCCTCGCTCAGGTCTCTAGAGAACTGAGCAGTGGGGTGAGATCAGGGTTAAGCTGCTTTCTAAGTTCTACAAACTTCTTTTTTCCCCCTCCGCCTGAACAAATGGAAATAATGGCCGTCAAAACAAATGTGAAAAGCTGCCAACATCATTGTTATTGTGAGTGTTGTTATGAGTATTACGATGCTCAACTGGAGCACACATGCATCTTATCCGTTTGATTTCTGTCTGCTTCTTTTGTATCTGTTGTCACTCACACACGCACAGGGAATACCTGTTCCTTTTGTTTCCTCTGTGGGACACAACTATCTATATTCATCTCACTGACAGGCTTCAAGGTTTTCCTCTCATGCATAAATATCATAGCAACACAGAAAAAGCTCCAGACATCGGCTGCATCTACATCTGCACATAAAGATTAAACTTCAGAGCTCCTGCATCTCATAAAAGGAAGCTTGGCAGAAAAGTGGTATTCAGCAGATGTAGCAGCGAGCGGCTCTGCAGTTCCACAGACGACAGCAGACGACTCACTTTATCAGAGGCGATAACGTAACATTGCCTGAGGTGCATGCACATTAATGTCTGATCAATATGTTGCAACAGATTTTTCATTATCTGTGTTCATAATGGATGATAAAAGACATTTTAATCTATGGAAGTTAAAAGGTGCTGGAGACATTTTACCAGCAGCATGTTGGGACTCGTATGACGTCTCACAACTCAGGTGCACGGCTGCAGAACAAGAGGGAACCGGCCTCATGGTCAGATTCTCATTTCTACATGTGATACATTACTAGAATGATAAACCAAGCTATCTTTCCTCAGTGTGAGACCCAGCCATGTTTGACTGCAATCGTGTCAGGCACAGGCTCCAATGACTTTTTTTTAATTAAATTTGTGAAACTTGCCATTTTGAAACTTGATCACCGAGTTCTAACAGTTCCCTCAACTTTAATCAAGCTGCACCAAATTTCAAACACGCACAGAAACATTTCCCCTTAATAAGCCCTTATTGTTTTTTTTAATCAAAATCCATAAATTATTCCCTCGGAAAACACTCCGAATGTTGAAAAACCGCTTGCAATGCAATGTTGAAGATACGCACCAAATTTCAACGGGTTCTTCTTTGGCCCTTCTCTCCTTCTACCAAGTTTAGTGGTAATCCCTTCAGTTGTTTTTTGTGTTATCTTACTTTCAAATAAACAAATAAACAAACGGACAGGGTGAGAACAAAGCCTCCTTGTCAGAGGTAATAAACTCAGTGAAAAGAGTCAAAAAGACATTTCCACGCAGGCAAAACTACGTGCTTGCAGTTCTCAGTCCTGTTAACAACATTCCAGCTGTAAACTTGAAGATGTTCTCGACTTTCACCTTCAGAACAATGAAGAAACGAGATCTGACAAACAAGAGGCTGGTGCTGGTTGTTTGAGTTTTTTCCCGACCCTGCAGATCCTTGCTGAACAGCGTGACGGTGATGATGGGAGAGAGGAGAAGTAATACAGCACAGAAGGAGTTTCTGGTTACTGGCATGAAGTCCCAACCACAGTCAGACTGAAATCAATTTGTGTTACTTTTTGATCCCCCCCCCCACCTCCAAAAAAACTGGATAACCCTGAAGACAATATTTCTTTGGGGAAAAGGTAGTCTAGATGAATGTGTATCGTGTTAAAGAGATGTTTCAACAAGAGATTAAATAATAGAGAAGATTAAATATTCAATCAGCTTAGTCTGATGTCAGTGTGTATCTATGTTAATGCACAATCCTACAGTTGGCCGAGAAATGAGTTGATAGAGAATATAGAAAGCGGTGAGGAGGTTTTTTCCAGTTGCTCACAATCCTGAGGTCCTTTCAGACGTAAACTGAACTCTGGACATTCTGATATCTGGAGCGGCTGTATGTCAGAGCCTAACGTGTCCCAGTCAAACATTCACCAGAGCTTTGCCTGCCAGCCCCCTAGCAAAAAGTGTGGAAATTGATCTGCTGAGCCAAGATGAGAATACTGGAAATTATACAACAAGAAAAAGTCTGTGCTGAAAAGAATCCCAAACATGTCAGGATGAAAGAAGTAGACGGGGACGACACAGCAGAAGATGTAAACTTGAGAACATTTGGTGATAAATGTTGACGCTGGTGTCGATTTGCTGGAAACAAAAACATGTGACGGCAGAATTTAAACGCCATGTCATGTCTGAAAACTCCAGACATTTTCCTGATGCTGTGAAAGCTTCTGACCCAAACAACCTCAATCTCTTCTTCATAGATGAAAGACAAACTCCAGAGAACGGCTGATTATGTTTATCCACAACTACCACAACTTTGTGAGACCCACTTAAATTGGAAGGTTCGTAATTGTCGAGATTTGGTCGAGGACGAGAACATCTACGTGCGTGTGTATGATGTGTCCAGGATCATGTTTGGGATTCACACTTATACTTTACTACTTTATTTATGTGTTTGCACAGTATGTACTAGGTTGACAATTTCAAAGAAATAATCGTTTGAAGATTGGAATGATGTGGTTTGGTATTATGTGGTGGTTGGGGGGGGGGGGGGGGGGCTGTTGGTTTGATGTCCTTTTTGTCTAGGGGCCCTTAAAGTTCCTCAGACGCCCCTGTGGAGAGAACAGCTCCATGGGGCTGCTCTGGTGTTTTCACGAAAATAACTGTTTGTGCATGTGTCACATTAAATATTGCTTAACTTGAGGAACAAGTTAAAATGCTCTGGCATAAATTATTCAATCACATGTTTCTTCAAACAATAAAAATCTAAAAACAGCCTTTAAATTTCATTATGAAGAAGTTTTATGGGGTTATAGTTGTTTTTGTTACTTTAAGTTCCTTTCCTCTACTAGGACACACACACACACACACACACACACACACACACACACACACACACACACACACACACACACACACACACACACACACACACACACACACACACACACACACACACACACAAAGAGACAGAGCGTCCCGATGTCTTTGATTATGCAACTTGAACGTCATCCTGTGTTCTTCGTCTTGTTCACATTTCAGTTGTCAGGGCTCAGAAGTCAGCTCGTCTGAAAATGTGACTCTTCAAGGTGCGTCATCACATTCTCTGGATTCCACACATGGGCTGAGAGAAAAGTACACGTGCAGAGTTGTCTGTCATTTTGGATCAGTTCTCATCTCACCAAATGAAGCATCGTGTTAGTTCATGCAGGACACGGGGTTTTGTGCTGAACTTACACAAGCTGTCAGCTACTGACCAATCACAGCCCATTCTCTCAACAAAGCAGTTCCTTTAAATACAACCTCCTCCTCACTGATCCCTACTCAGCTACAATACTGCCCACGACCTGCTGACGGCAAAATGCCCTCACCACCCCAGCCTCCACCTTTTAGAGTCCAAAACATGGTTGTGGTAAATGCTATTCACCTTGGACAAATGTATCTTGCCTGCTACGCCCCCCGGTTCCCTGTTTTATCTTAGCGTGCTGATCTGCTAATCCGGATTACAAACAAAGAATGGAGCCATCCGCGCCATGCATAACTGTATTCCCATTTGTGCAATAAATTAGTATTTCATGACAAAGTGATCCTGATTTCAAATTCTAAGTTCAAATTTTTCCAGTAAGTTTGGTTTTAGTTACAAATTTGATGCTTTAAAAACGGGCGAAAACAAGCGTATGTATCTTTAGGAACTCGCTACCGAGGCTCCATCTCCAATCGCTACTGCATCGACTCCACATGCCAGGCTCGGTATCTCCAGGATATTTTGGCCTCATTTCAGGATGATGGGAGGAAGTGGAGACCAGTTTGTGTTTGCCAGTGAAGGCCTCATTAATTAGCTGATAAAAGCTGGTTCAACAAGTTTCAGCATCTTTGAAAGAGGGTTTTTTCTTCTTGAGGTTGTAAATAAGCCAGGGTTGATGGCTCAGTCTTTGGCAAGGTTTTCAAAATGATGTCTCAAACTTAATGGCTATTACACCTACATGCCAAAACACTTACAAAGTTATTGCTTTTATGTATTTTTAGCGACTCCCCAAGTTTTTCATAGGGTTCATGATTTTGCACAGTCACCTCGTGGTAGTTCAGTTTATTAGTAACTTGTAAAAAACTCAGCTTTACTGTTATGATGTTATTATGACTTGACACCATGCTGGCTTGGAACTGTGTGTGACTGTGTGCACCTGGCCTGGTACGGTTTCTCTCCTTTGGTGGATGTGTTAGAGGTGTTGCCCAATCAGACGTGGCTATATAAAGCCTTAAAAGGAAAATAATTATTACTATCTGCATTGAGAGACTGTATAGGAGCTTTCCTGTTTGACTGATCTTTTCTACATAAACATTCTCATCTGATGTCTGCAATTTCTCCTCAACCTCACATTTATATACTCTAAATTGAAAATAATAACTTGAATTTGATGAATTTACATTTTCAAACAATCTTAGGACCACCTCATTTTTCTTTTCTCTTTTCTGCTGATCACGCTGGAGGATCTCATCTATTTGCACAGAGGACACAATGTGGTTGAGGCAGTTGTTGCGATAAAAGCGATATTCTTTATATTTTATCCTCTGGTTGACAGTGTTAAATGAAGATAATGATCATGACTGCTGCGTCCCCATTGTTTATTTTACTATAGTTGTTCTAATTATTAGTATTATTGTGTATAATATATGGAATTATTTTAGAGAAAAACGATAAACACAAACTCATACGGTGAAATTATTCCGTAGAGGCAGATTCTTTTTGTATTGCACCCAGTCTCAGAGGAGCATGTTTGACTTCCACCACTGTCCCAGTCTACATTACACACGTTACTTCCACTTACCACAGCGTCGCTCGTCCGCTCCGTTGGGACAGTCTTTGTGTCCGTTACACTGCAGCACCTGAGGGAGACACTCACTCAGGTTCCCACATGGAAACTGGCCAAGGGGGCAGCTGTCCTCCCCCTCCCCCCTGCTGCTGGCCACCTGAGCTGAGGAAAGGATGAAGGAGAAAGAGTGAGATTACAGACACATTTTTTTCCCCCCAAAGAACAATGTGTGACTCCATAACAAGCTCATCTAGCACAGACAAAAATAAGGAATAGACATACACAGACAAATGCACTATAATGAATACCTCACTGAAAGTGTGCTATCTTTTTTTTTGTAAACCTGGAAGGATATTTGTTTATTGGCAATAACTGTATTTTCATCAGCATATGAATTTACATGTTTACGTTTTTTCTTTTGTTTACACGTTGTGATCGTTGATTAATTATCGGCATGAAGGGACTACTATTTCTTCTTTGATATTTCATGTTTGAAAAACATGGAACTTGATCAAAAGATGCAAAATGGCCACAATGAGAAGCAAAGGGACCAAAAAGAGACACACGGCCACTAAAAGAGGATCAATAGGGACATAAACTGGCAGCTCTTTCAGTCTGGGGATGGTAGAAACGATGGGGGGGCCTTTTTTAATGTTTTTGCCGAGGGGCCCATTTCCTCATAATCAATCGATTTGTTCCAAGCAAAACTTTAAAGTGGTGTGGCTGCACAGAGATTATCTAAAGGTTTCCCATGAACCTTTTAAGATTCATCATTTATTGACGCTTCAAAAGACACGAGTCAGCCACAAAACTCTGGCCTGACAACTTTCCTCAGTAAGTTTACATTAGCCCGTCGCCGTTTTCTGGCCTGTAAAACAAGCCCGGAAACAAATCCCTCTTTATCGCCCGCCGGCAAACACAGAGGCACCGCTTATATCTGCAAGGAACACATGCAGCGTGACTCCGATCCCTCGCTGTTTCCACTTAGCAAACACAGAGCTAAGAGCTGTTTGTTTTACCTCTTGTTTTTTTGCAGATTACTGGTGGAAACAGGAAAAAAAATAAACGTTTTAACTGAAAAACCAAAAGAGCAAAGACGATGGTGTGAACAAGTGTGTTCATGTAAGAGAGTTCCACTGGATCAAATTACTACCAAACTACTTATTATCACAAACCATTTTAAATGTTGTTGGATACAAGATGACTGGTTCATATCTTTGGTTTGTAGAAATACGTTTTTTATACTATGACCTGAATGTTTATCTAGGTTTTGATTATATTATGTTAGGATTCTTACATCAATACTTTAGGGAATGTGACTCTCCCAAAATAACTTGGAGTTTGTGTCTTCATATTTGGTCAAAACAAACAACAGGATATTAATAAAATTCCACAAACCAGAAATTGTCGGTTGAAGTATTACAAACAATCACATTGTGGGAAGAGAGAAACAGGAGCAGGAGGCGAAAGGTGGAAAAGCTGAGGCATCGAGTCAAAATTCATCAGAACAAACCACACCAGGTCCTGCCTCCATTCTTATGTGAAGTCAAAAGGTAAATACCCAGGAGAAGCAACAGAAATATACATGCAACGCAAAGCTCCATAAACACAGACAATGCTTCTATATGACAGCGCCTCCAGCTTCTTAAACCAAAAAATAGCTTCAATTTTATAAGAGGGAAGAAGTCCAATCTTAATTTAAACTATGACAGTGACAAATTGATGCCTGCAAACATAGAGGCACGGAGGGCACAGTGATGCATCAGTGTCTGGACATGTGTTAGTTTTGGATCTGCACTCAAGCAAAATGGGTTTTTACAACACTTTAACAAATTGACTTGGCTGGCTTAAAATGATAAAATAAATAAAGTGAAGAGAGAATAACAAACGGCTTTGTAAACTGAGCAAACTTACCCTCAATACAATATTATTCATGTTTTATGTTTGTGTGAATAAATTAATAACTAATATCCACACGCTGAGTCACCTCTCATCTAGCCTCAGGGGAAACCTAACGTTCTGAAGTTAAGTGTTTTGGTTGAATAAAGTTTGAAAAATTCTGGCTCTGCAGTTGTGGCCCAAGGGGAACATCGGGTCGTCCACCATCCAGAGGGTTGGTGGTTCGAACCCCGGCTCCTCACAGTCCGTGTATATTGACTTATTTCAAATGACAGATTTCACATCTACATATGAAACAAACTGGTTAAATCGAAAACTGGAGCTCTTGGTTTTTCTAATTATATAGATAAATTACTATGATAAAAGATCATTATTTGGCACAACTGTAGATTCCTTTTTTTAAATGTGCAGTATGCACATTTGGAGTTTTGCAAAAGTTAACATTTTTGCAGTGTGTGAGGTGATGCGCTCACTTGTGACCGATAGTCCTGGAATGTGTGAACGTACGCTCGAGACCGATCATCAGCACTGCGCCCTCATGGAAAATGTTTTATTTTGAACTCAGTGTGATGGAGAGAGAGATAGATGAGGATAAGTGCGTAGGAACATGTGGTGTGGAGCGTATGGACGGTGTGAGCCACCGAGCGGAGTAGACAAATGAACAACTCAGCACAAACAGGGCCATAATGTGGATAAATAGACGAATCGCTCACAGGAGGGCTCCCACGCTGAATGAAAATAAGCCTGAGACAAATTAAGCTTCGGTGAACATGTTTCACAGATATCACTCTGCCTGTGGTAGTGTTTAAACTTCAGCTGCCATTTTTCTTCCAGTGTCGGTGGAACGTCTCCTGCATTTACGTGAGGTCCACCAGTGACAGAATGACAAACTCCCCTCTCTGCAGCCTGCTCTACCTAAACCTCACGGGTGAGTGAGTGACTTAAGAGCCACTTCCACAGCTCCCGTTTCCCTTCGGTTTTTATTACAAACCAACTGTTAAAGCTGGGCAAAAAAAAAACAAGATTAATCCTGACAGATATTGAAACCGTGGAGCCGAGCTGCTGCTTATACGGACACAATGTTTGAATCAGTGGAGCAGTGAGTAGAGTGTCCTAGTCCAGGATGTGAAGAGCAGATTCAGTCTGACTCTCATCAGACTGTTCGCTGCCTCCGAGGGGGACACACACCTTCACACACCTTCACACACCTTCACACACCTTCACACACCTTGACACACCTTCACACACCTTCACACACCTTCACACACCTTCACACACCTTCACACACCTTCACACACCTTGACACACAAAGGCTGGAGCCGAGAGGAGATGCAGACTGATGGTACAACCTCATGGGACAAAAGAACCAGGTCGAAGCTTTTAGATTCTCTTATTCTTCTCTTTTATAGCTGTTTCGCCTGGATATATCTATTGTGTCCAGTCCATTTTCACCATCTGTCAGTCACTCTTGGGTCATTGGACTTGTATGAAGGGGTGGATGGATTAATTAACTGATTGATTTAGGTATTGCTTCATATCTAAATCTTTAAAAACAATTTAAAACAATTAATTCTAGTGGTTTTGTGAAATTATTTTGTGTCTTTACATATATCAATCGATCAATATATGTATACCAGGCTCAACAGCTATAGAACAGAAGAACAGGTGGATCGTTCTGGTTCATAGGTTAAACTAAGCATTTGTGACAGAGGTGTCTGGTGCAAATAACCTGATCTCAATTTAATCAACAGATAACCAGTTTAAAGTCTTTAAAAATAAATTGAATGGAACTTCTCTTTCTGTTCTTAGTCAGCGCTCCTGCAGCAGAACTTTGTAAATCATTGTTATAAGAATCCATTGTTTTACCCAAAAGGAAAGTGCATGCGCTGTGTTTTTAATAAAAGGTGAAGATAAATCTATCTGTGCTGCGTAGACACAGAAAAGACCTGAACTCAAAATGCTGTTTTTATCATGAGCCTCAAGATTAAAATCAGAGTCATCGGATGGCATGTGGTAGAGAGCTCCGCCACCGCCCAACAGCTCCCTCAAATCCAATCAAGATGCACCAAATTGCTCACACTCCTGGATACCAGTCCTCGGAGTAGTTTTTAAGATCTCTGGAGAAGATGCCCTTCAGGCGCACGGTGAGCTGCAGTGTCCTTGTGTTTGAGGCCAATTTGTCTCTGATCCTATGTGTTTATCTGTTTCTTTTTATATGTGTCCATCATTTAAATCATTCATTAAATCAAATTACAAGCAAAGAGCTATCTTTAAATTACCATATAAAGGTAAATATGAAGATGATTCTGAAATTAGGAGGGGAATTATAACAATAACAGTCAATCACCTGGAGACAACCAATCACAATGTCTCTGGTAATGAGTCATGCTCCTCTGTCACTCACCCCCCCCCCCCCCCCCCCCCTCTCCCTGAGGACAGAGAAGACTTCATCTGACAGTGACGAGACGGAGTGACTACATCATCTCACATGCTTGGGAAAGAGATTAACTGGTTTAACGCTGGGAGCCCCCACAGCCATTCCCATTCCTCCCCAGAGCTGCAGGAACTGTCACAGTATTTAAAACGGATTTGCTCCATGACTGACATTGATAAGTGGATAAAGTGCAAAACATTTTACTCTGCGTCAAGGTGATGGAAACAAATCGGACTTGTTGTGAATCGCTTCTCAAACAGCAGAAATATGACGCCTGGAATTGAAATGTGATAAAGATATAATCGAGGTGTCGAGAGGCATTTATCACAGCATGAGTCATGTAGTCTTTGTTTTATTCTTTTCTGATTCATTTTGTTTTGATTTGACTCAGTTTCTCTTATATTTAGCAGTTTGTTTTTCAGTACAGTTATCAGATTGCTGTCACCTAATATGAATTATAATAATTTAAATTAATTTATTAGCTTACCTGCTGAATGGATCAATTTTGCTAATTGAATACTTATTTTTCAATGCATTTTTTTTTCAGGTGTTTACATAAGCCAGCCTTTCAGTTGTATGATATTGTTGTGTTGCTGTTAATTTTATGTAAACTTATAATTATATATACATCACAGCTGTGATTAGATAAGAACGTGTTACATTTTACTAAACTTAACAAAACCTGGATCTTTCTGTAAAAATCAACATTTCGCATTTTGCTTTAATTTCTCATTTTGCCCAAAGTCCCACCTAATTCCTGAAAGACTCCTCCAGCCTGATTGAAACGAGTGTGATTGGCTGTAAATTAAAGTGTGAAACAGAGCAGCAGCTGCTGTCTGTCCTGTGTGTGACTGCGTGTGTGTGTGTGTGTCTTTGTGTATCAATGTAATGCTCATACAGAATCTCATCCAGCCACATATCTGCAGACACAATAGGAGATGAATCACAGGCGCGAGAGGTGGAAGGTGAGAACAGGCAGTGACAATGTAATATCGAACGAAATGCCTGAATAATCTCACAGGAATACTTTGTTACCCACAGTATCAGAAACGTTGTAATTTAAATGGAACACAATCTCTCATCTAATTAAAAAGCATCTAACAGTTGATTCTTTCCCCAGGACCGTGGTCAAAGGGTGATTTTCTATTTCATTTCTGCAGCTGAGCCGACGATTCCCCAAAGAAACCAGACTGGTGTCCAACTCAAACCCTCCGGTCGTTGTTTGAATGAGGTTTTACCTGCGGAGACCTCAGCTCCTTTTATTCTGGATAATTCTCTCCTCCACTAATTCACAAATGCAAATATGAGGATGACCCAACATGATAAACCTGATTCCTTTTCCTTCAGCAGTGCATAAAGGGCCACATGTTTGCACTATGGACACTGCCCATCGCCAATTACTGCCTAAAATAATGAAATAAACAATAATTTAAAAAAACACATGTGATCAATATCACAGAAAGTCCCTCCTCCACTTTTCATTACCTCTGATCTCAGTGTAGGTCAAGTGGATGAGCAGCATGATGACAGGTACGTCCATCCTGAGCCTCACAAGTTTCCCAGCGCTCATGTCGCTCTGCGTCCGTGCCGCCGCTGCACCTAAACCAAGGATGATGTCCCCCCCCCCTCCTCCAGGTGACAACAAGCGACACACAAGTCAGCAGCAGCAGTCCCACTCAGTCCTGAGCCTTTGAAAAGAACACACCCGACGATTAAAAGGCGCTAAACCATCCGATGGATCCGCTGAAGCAGCAGCAGCAGCGTTGAGCCGGTGCGTAAAAACAGCCACATCCTCTCCAACACTGTTCTGTCAGTAGGTCTGTGAAGGACTCCCCCTCCTCCCTCTCTCTCCCTCCCTCTCTCTCACATACACACGCAAACACACACAGACACACACACAAAAGGCACAACAAGGTGCCCAAACACTTCCTCCTCCTCGTCTCTCTCTCTCTCCTTCTTTCTTTAAATAGATATTTTCATCCTCAGTCTTGTCTCTTTCCCCCCCACCACACTTTCTCTGTGACTCGCTTACAGAGGCTCAGTCATGTTGCACCGAGCATGACAAAGTGTGAATAAGGGGATAGGAGCTAGAGCTGCATCCACCACCCACCCGTCCGTGCAGGATTTGCAGGAGTATTGTATCTGCTGGACCGCAGGACAGACGCCTCAGCTGAACTCCGGGAGGACGACGCCAGGACTCGGAGCTGCTGTGTCTCGAAATCAAGCTGCAGCAACCACCTGGGGTGTTTTAGAAATAAGAAGTCAAGCAGAAGGAAGTGGAGTGTACTGGGATTTTGTTGGAAATTCATTATTTGCGTTAAATGGCACGATTGATATCAATGTTATTAAAGTCTGTGTCCGTTCAAAAGGAAGCTGCAGCATAGACATGGTTCACTAAAGAACTATGAACACATGGAAACAGTCAGTCTGGTTCTGTTCTGTGGTCGAGGCCTCTCACCCATACGAATTAACAGAACTAACATGAGCAAAACTACAAAAGACCCACAATGGAAACATAAAGCACAGCACAGGCTCCAGTTTCATAGTGAAACCTTGAAATTTGCGTCTCCAGGGCCACACTGTTCTAGGAAAAGGTCAAAGTTCATTGTTCATATTTCATATTTCAGTAACTTGTCAATAGGGTTCCTTCTCCAGGTAGAGTTAGTAAAACAGAAGTTCCCTGTAAATGGCAAAATGAGATTGGGTCAAAGTTGTAAATGCGATTAAAAATATCTGATTTCCTGTTATCGAGGTTCGTATATTGGTGAAATGTGATTTCACAAGTGCCTGCAGAGACATTTTTGCAAACCGATAGGAAGAATTCATAATCTGATTCACCACGTCTGATGAATGACCACATTTTCAAATGCTTTCACGCTCCTTCTGCTCCTCAAAAATGAAACTAATTATGATTAAGAATATTGATAATCAGCAGTTTTATAGGTCAATGTTAGGCCCCTTGGCTGATGGAAGAACCAGCCTTCCTTCTCCAGAGAGGCCAGTCAGGGCACATCGAATCGACCCGCTGCATCTGCCAGGAACAAGGAGCGGCACTGACCTGACGAAGCACTTCAGCCATGACGTGGCAGGAGACAGATTTAAACAACATGCGTTAGGGTCAAGACAAAAATATCCAGCTATTTCCATAAATATCCACTGATTTGCCATCCATGTCCGAGAGGTTATAAATCAAACCGATAAATTGTACCTGGAAACTTTGTGAGTTTCCTATTTTCAGACAAAGCGAGAGAAAAAACATAAAACCACGTCCAGTTAGTGCAGCTTCCAATCTTGATTTACAGCCGAGGCAATGACAGCTTTTTTGGGGGAATATAGATAAAAGCCCAAGAACCCAGATAAAGTTTTGGTTGTCTGGATGATTCATTTTACATTTCTCTCTGCCCAGCACAGCACAGTTGGAGATAAAGTTGTGGCCAATAACATTTTCAGTAACAGTAAATTTCCGCCATTAATGCTTTGAAAAACCTGCCAACTAATAACTGGAGACATTTGCTTTTTTAATACTCACCCCTTTATGTCACCATGTTCCTTTTAGATGAAAGGGGATTAGTACATTTAGTTTTTTCACGCACCATCGAACCAATATCTTTTATTTAATCACAGTAGTTACGTCTCATTGATTTCGCGAAGCAGGAAGAGAAAAGAATGAACTGTGACGTTAATACTTAAATGAATAAAGGTGTTGGTCATTAATGTAATACAACCTGAAGGTGGCGCTATGAGAAAGACACAATACATCACGATAAATCCTCCTCTGGGGACCCCGAACCAATACTGATTATAAGCAGGTTAGTGGACACATTAAGATCTAGTTTACATGGAGGTGCTGCCTTTACTACAGCTACCCTTCATTTTTACAACCTGAGTTTTAAAAAAATATCTCCAGACCAAGAAAATTACTACAAAGGCCTAAACAAGCAAATTGGCCCAGTAGGTGGCAATAAAGTCTAATTCCCTGGGCCGTCTAATAAAAAGAAGAACGCTGTGTTCCGAGTAATATGAATATAGAGATAATATGGTGCAGTGATGCTCAATTTGGCTGCGAACTTGTATTAAGATCCATCAGATGTAGAGAAACCATGTAGATACATCTCAGATTTCTTCTGCCACTTGAATATTTTGATTCAAAGTCAGCTTGTAACAGCCCTTTTCATTTCAAATCCAGATCCAGATTTAGGCTTTTCCTGAAATCTCAATTTCAACACGTTTCAGAACATTCAGGTTTGATATACGAGGCGTCCTTGTGGCCTGAGCTTGACAAAGTAAAAGCTTGACAAAGTAAAAGCTTGACATAAAACCAGATGAGTGAATAACATCACATTAGAAAATCCATTATAATTGATCAGAGGCAGCTCACATAGGCTGGGAGGCACTAAAGTGAAAACAGAGGAACAACAAAAAGCGTCGGCTGCTTCACAGTCAACACACAGAGTGAAAACAGGCAAATTAACTTTTGCCCGGGATCGGCCCTCGCCATCTGCAGTAGATAATGTTTGGAAGAGTAAACATGTGCATATACTCTCGTACAGACTAGAGAGGTTCATTGCACTCAAAGGTGTATAATCGAGCAGTTAAAGATTAAAAGGACAAACATTGTTGGACGGATGATTATTCATGAGCAGGTTGTCAGCAGCTGGAGGAGGGAGCCGTTTCATTTTCTGCGCAGAGAAACATTTGCATTTATCAACGAGCTGAGAACATCCATCGAAACCGTTCCGATCCCTTATTGTTCACTTCATTTATTATTTATTATCGTGAACAGACGCCTTCTTTCATCCTTTGTCTCATTCTGATTGGGGGACAACACTTAGTGTACTGATGTAGCAAGGTCAGACTCTCTGATCTGAACAATGGATGTGCAAATATGATTAGTTCATTATCTATTTACTTCATCATCAGAAAAGTAATGATGGAAACAACTGAGTCTAGATCCTTTACTATGTGTTTCTGTTAGTGTGAAGAGGTTTGTGTTTTAGGGAGTCCTGAAGCTGACAAACTAACAGATAATCAGTCCAAACAGTAACACAATATTACAATATTATTGTAATGTAAATTAATCACAAGCAGTTGAAAAATAAATATTTTGCTGCTTTTCTTCTAAACAACAATAAATTAGGTTTTGATATATTTCAATATTCCTCCTTTCCACCTCGTTTCATTTTTCATCTTCTTCACAAAACTGATTGAAATAAGAAATGTTGCTTAGGGAAATGAGGAAACAGATTTATTATTGAATATGAAAGTAATGATTAAAAATATGCCAAGAACTTGGAGGATATAATGAGTGAAAGGCGAATAGAGATAACTTGAACAACTTTGTGATTTCATTTAAGATGATTAAAGAGAAAGTGTAGAGCTTGTTGTTCCATTTTACATCATATTTAATTATTCATTTCAGTCTATGTTTCTGCTCATTTAGATTTTGTAGTAGGTCCGATAGCTGTTTTCTGCCAGAACTCTCGACCAATGTCAGCTGTCAGTATTTATACCATCAATTAACTAATTAGAATCAAACTTAGTGCACAATTTGACAATTGATGATACATCAGTTAGATAGCATCTACTTACAATGAGAGACTTCTCTGAGAAAAATGTATATATCATGACTTTTTTATTTTGTCCCATACACTAACATTGAGGAGTCGGGGTTAAAAGCCTATACTGCATCCAGCCAGCAGGGGGATATCAAGATGAGTTGACTGTTGTCATGTATCTGTGACAGAATTGTCAATAGAAAACAGAATCATGGAGACATGAACTTACACTTCTTTATCTTTACCATCTTTAAATAACTTGTTTTCCTTTGTATTTAAAAATAAAGCGCTTTAATCCTTCAGAAATATAATTTTGGTTCATATTTATTTGAGTAGTCTGTGCTTGTGAGGACCAATCGCTTCTAACTTAATGTATCCCTTCATAATTGAGCCTTTCACAATATAAACTAAATACCTAAAAAAAAACTTTACCTAAACTCAACCTTTCATTTCGTAATCTTCAAACAGCCCTTTATAGGACTGGCTTAAATGTCTTCACTTTAAGTTATAAAATATAAAATTTGTCCGTTTGAAGTTAAAGCTCAAACATACTTTGACACGTACAGACTTGATGATTTTTTTTGCCTCGACTGATCATTAAATTTAAAAGTTGAGAGTGAGGGTTTTCTCCTCAAAATAGCTGCCTAGTACGGAGCAGTTTTAATTAACAATTTCGGGGGCAAAACTTCCTGTGGGACAAACTCAAAACTCAAGAAAATCATGAGGCACTTTTAATTAATGTGAAACTGACAATATGGTCCTTCAGGAGAGTCAGAAGCAATATACCACTGCTGAGGGTGTGTGCTTGCCAATGCTTATTGAAAGCATGGGAATGTTGGTACCGCTGATATGAAGATATGATCAGGAGGAGCAGATGTTTATCTATAGATGAACATGCTACCTACTGAACTTTCCTCAAAGCTTCACGAGTGGTGTGGATTTCACTCTAAGATGGAAAGATGCACAAAATAAAATGTGTCAAAACCCTTCAGAGACTGACACGAGTTCTCTTTACATCAACACTGACATTTTTTTAATTAACGTTGAGTGAATTTGGATGGAGGTCATGGCTATGGGCCACAGAGGGGACGTTACTTTACGCTGTAGACAACCACCAGACCACACACAGTCAAAACCAGGGGGAGGTGATTGTGTTAGTGCCAATGTGCAGGAGGAGGAAGGCCACAATTCCACAGAGAATTAAAACCTGGAGAGAGAACCAGCTCCAAACTGCCCATCAGCCAAATTGCAATACAATCCAAAGCAATGGGGAAGTTAAAAAAAAAAAGACTAATTCTACACAACAGCGGTGGAGGTTCCCTACAATTTGAACAAAGCAGGTGTTATTTGACGCCACAGGAATTCAACTAATAACCTGCGATGGTTTAATCAGTTTACTTGTAGCAGGGATTATCTCAGCTTGAACGTTCTACGTACAACTGGTTCTTCAGCTCTTTACCTGAAAACACCCTTAAGGATGTAGGTTCACTTACTACCAGTAAACCTATAGTATTAAAGACAACATATGGGGCTGTAATAGCAGGAACTTGTTGTTTCCAGTACCACGGAAAAGATGAGAACTCTCCAGAGACATCCACAAGTTTAAATACTCATTGGATACCAATAGATACTCTGATTTTGACATGGTGACATTGAAATGAAAAAAGAGGATAATATATTTTTACACTCTTCCTCTACTTCTTCTCTTTATTGGCCGGTGACAACCAACGTCAAGCTGCATTACCACCATCTGCTGTGTGTGGTTCATTGTTCCTGTAGGTACTGCAATACCAGGTCGATGCATGGATTGGATGGAGTAAGATCCTATTCCATCTCCCTGTTCCAGAAAATATGGCCTTGAAATAACCTGCATCCTCTCGTTTCCCCGTTGACTTTGAAGGAGAGGAACAGGCTTTGCTTTCAGTCTCTGAGTAGAGGAGTAAAGGGAACTTCCTTCTGATTAACTTCACTATTACATTTGTTGGAAAAAAATAAGAAATGTTAATATCACATGAGGGTGCTAGACATGGACAAGAACTAATAAAAAAGAGCAGTAGTTTCAAGTCCTTTTTCAATAAAGCATGACGCTCATTTTCACAAATCATGGTTTCATTTGGAGACAAATAGATGATAAAGAGCCGTTTCCATGCAGGTACCAGGACTAGGTGGGCAGAAAATCTGGAACAAATAGGTGGCGTAATGGTGGGTTGAACACATCTCTCTGAACACATTGATCCAACAATTATATGTGTGACTAATGGGAGGTCTGAGTCTGAATACCTGTCATTGAACAAGAGTTGTGTCTCTCCCTCAGACCCGCACACACACACACACACACACAATTGATTTTATCCATAGTTCAAGAAGTGAAAAATGATTTTTTTCATTGTAACTTCTCGGGCAGAATTGTTTCCACAACCACTTAAAGGTCTTTTCACTCATGGACATGACTACAAAGAGCTTGTTGAAGTGTCACTCACAGAGTGTGGAGACGGCAATTTCATTTGACTCTGCTCCTCTGGCTCTGATCAAAACTGTAGTAGAGTGTTTTTACTTTTTCAGCTTCTCTGCAGCTACGAAAGATGTACGAAAAAGACCAGGTATTGATTTCAATACAAGTTTTCAATTTCAAGAAGACAGGGTTGGACACTCTTATTGGCCAGAACAGCAGTGGGCATGCGTCACTATCATAAAGAATAGTGTTAACTATGGTTAATGAAGGTTTTAAAAGTTAAATTAGCTATAGATTAAAGATATAATATGTAACAATTCTTCAACGATGAAGGACAAACACACACGTTATCCAGTCAACGTTTTTTTTCCTTGGTACGTTTAACAAAAAACTGTTGAATTGCTTTGCTGTTAAGAAACCATTGATGTCCATGTTTGCACTTGTTTTCCTCTGAATCTCCGCCATGATACAGCTAATCTTCCCATCACAATATGACGGACAGGATCGAACACACTTTACACATTGTTTTGTGTGCTGTGTTGTGGAGTCGTGCTCCTTAAAAGACAAATAGAGTTTCTCCAGACTGAGATACTGGCTTCTTTCCAGTCACTCATTAATTCATCCTTATTGTCTGGCTACCATCCCTGCTTTGCTGCTCGACTTCTGTGACTTACAAAGTAATGAAAAGACACAACAAAGATGTGTGATCCTGGAGGGCGAGATACGTCGGCCAAATGGGATCCTTCAATTGCATTTATTTATGATGAGGTAAAAGATGAACTCCACCTTAGAGGATTTCAGTGCTCACATGGAATAGATTATTATATGCAGTGAATGTGGAATATGTGCGGCACTGATGTTTGGTGAAGGATTTCGATGATGAACAGCGAATCAGCAAAGTGCTCAAACTCATACAAATCCTCAAGGTCACTCTCCTCTTCCACAGAAACAGGTCTGTGCAGGCAGAAACCAGAGCGACGTCCCTCGAACCGCACAGATGTCAGTTAATGTCTTTGGCTGTCAGTGCTGAGGACATTGTAACGGGGCTAATGACTGCAATTATCCCCAGCGTTGAAAACTAAGTGGAGATAAGAGTCGGATGAGATGAGAATTAGACATTTCAACATTACAGTCGAGCGTTTAAAGAATAAATCAAACAACTACTGTCGGAGCATCTACAAAAGGCTTTCTGTGGGGAAATGGTGAATTTGACCCCTGTTAGTCAGAACTCTGCTTCACGTCTTTGTTGGCATTTGATTGCAAGTTTGTAAGACATTTGTATGACTCATGTCCTCTTGTTAATACCTACGTGGTTTATAGATGTGTTTGTGTGTGTGTGTCTGAGCGCATGGTGTCACTTCTCCCATTGTGTAAGTGCATAGAAAAAAAGCTGTCTTTCCATCTGCATTGAATAAATGAATGAACTGGTTTCCTTTGTTAATTTCACTGCCACTGTAATATCACAATGGAGTCATTACCACCAAGATTTTGTATGAGCACGTCCTTGTCATACAAAAACTCTTCTTCTAATGTTTAGATGCTTCCTGCAATTGGTCCAAAAAAGGATTTTCACAATGCAAACGAACCGACCGCTTCTTCAGTTTGATCCGGGCTTAGAACGCCTTCGCTGTTTCGAGGCAACTTTCACACCTGTTAGTTTGGTTGAGACTAAACTGATAAGTGTGAAGGTCCGGGAACAAACAAGGTAGCTGTGAGAGAGTCTATTTAAAAACGGGAGAAACCACTTCAGCTGGAGAAGATGCAACACTGACAGGTCACACACTGCAGCTGTCACTCACTCCTCTGAAGGGATGTGGGGACTTGACTTTATTCTGGACTCTTCAATTGAATTTTCGAGGTGCAAAAGGAAAAAAAGAATCCTCCTCCTCTTATTTTCTTTTCTCAAGGCTGGCATGAGTACTCCTACGTACACTTTCCTTCACATAACAAACAGCATGCCATCAGAATGAATTGAGATATGCAACCACCACATAAAACATGGAGAGAGACAAACTTTAAGGAGTGCACAGCAGCAGATTCTGCTCATTATTTACGGCTGAGGTTAATGGACCTGCTGTTTAAAAGAAGTTATATTTTTATAGCCAGGGAATAACTTACACACGTCCCTGTAGCACTGGAGCAATTATCTGCTGTCACATAATTACTCAAACAGCTACAACAACAGAAAGCCTGGCTGTGTCACTATTTATTTCAAAATGGTATTTATTTGTTTGTTTTTGTCACACGGCTGCTGCTAGCACAGCCTGAATGTTGGAAGTATCTCAACCGTTATCAGATTCCCCCCCCCCCACCGCACACACACACACACACACCACCACCACCACCACCAAGGAATACACGATACCAAACCACGTCATTCCAATCTTTATATAATTCCTTTAAAAGTATGAATCCTTTGTCAGAAAGCCGGTGGCATGGGGATTTCTGACTGTGATGATGCTCCAGGCTCCTGAACAAAGCCAATCATAGAATTTGAGAAGGTTCTCAGAAAATATTTGTAGCTGTGGATAAATATAGACCGATCCTTCATGGGAATATGCAGACTCTGTCGCCGTGGGACAGGATTTTGCAGGTAGAAACCTTCTGTTTGGACCAATCAAGTTTCAGCAAACTTGGGTTGCACAGTTCATGAAGAGAGCAAAAGAGGCGGAAACATGTTATCTCAACCGATCAGCAATCATCTTTTTATTATATCTGCGTTCAAGTTCAGACAGCGGCTAATAGAGAAACAGTTTGACCTTAAACTGGTGAACAGAAGAAGAGGTCATGGAACGGATGTCCACTGACCACACCGGAAGCCCCTAAATATTAGCTGTTGCCCTGAGAGGCTAATTCATCATCTGCCGACAGCCGATGGGCTCCGAGATTGGCTGTGGACTAATGTAACCAGCCATAGTTTGGGGGGGCTCTCCGCCATTGCCTGCTGTGCTTACCTTGTTGCTACGCCCCTGCCTTCACTTGTCTAAAGTCAGGTCAAGGTTGCGTTGTGTATATTATAAACTCTTTGTTTGTTTGTTATTTCAGGAAAGCATTTCTGTCCAAACACAAACAAAATGTCGCCCGTGCTAACAGCAGCTGTTCCTCCTCTCAGAGGGGTTCGTTGTGTGGGATACAGTTTGGCTGGACGCTCCCAGTCAGATAATTCACTGATGTGTCCGAGAGAACCACCGGCACTAAAGCCAATAAAAAAAAAAGACTTCGGGAGAGCGCACTACGATTACTGCCATATATGAGTAGACTGAGGGGAAATTGTCATGATTGTGGTTTCGTAAATGCCCCGTATTATTTATCACTCTAATTAAACATGATTTAATCCTTCCCCAGACTTGTAAAAAAGCAGATGAGTTATATTTTACCACCAAACTAGGATGTTGGCTGATACAAACACAGAGGTAGGACAGGAAGAGGCAGAGAGGAGGGAGAGAAAGAAGATAGAGTTATAAGATCTGTGCAGCAGCTTGACGTTTTATCACATCATGGACTATTAACACAAACCTGTTAAAATATCTGGACCCATTTAACATATCGCAGGCAGGACTGGGACAGAGCTTTGAGGTATATTTACGAAAAAATCTTTTACTCTCAAAGCTCACTCGTCAAATTCATTTACAGGTAAATGAATAAATGAAGCAGAAAATTATCTCAGGAGACGCAGATAATTCAAGGCTTTAAAAACAACCCTTAAAATATTGAATTAAATTCTTAGACTTGCAGATAAACAGTGAATCACACCAAGGACTTGCAGCTACATGCTGTGCTCAGATGTTTTCCAAACCAAACTTATGACCTCGGCCAATGAGATGTTTTTTGCCCACGTTTGCATTGTCAGCAGGATTTCACGATGACTACTGAATGGACTTCCGTGAAACTTGGTGGAAGGACCGGACATTGGCCAAGAAACAACCCATTAAAGTTTGATCCAGACAATCGGGCAGTTCAAGGACTTTTACTTTAACATTGTGAGATGTTTTTTAGACATTTACACCAATTTCTAATGGAATACTTCATGGATCTTGATCAAAATCAGGCACAATCAAGCGACTGATGTGAGTGTGTGTAATTTGGTGCAGTATGATTGAATTTAATAGAAGGGAGGCTGTCTACTGTCTGACATTTTTGTTGTAATTATTTCAGATTTGGATTCATTGAACTGTGAAATTTGGACAAATTAAATTCGGCGAGGCAGGATACATAGAACCAAATTATACTGTATTGGCCCAAAGTAGTTTTTCTCATCTTAAATCTGAGGACAGGACGATTACGTGCTCAAAACATCAGCTACTGCATGCAGCCTTCTACAGACTGTTGCATCATGGGATTTCCATAATCTTCATGTTGCTTGACCCGTGAGTGTTTTAAAGTCCATTTACAGTTTGTTTTTCAAATATAATCAGCTCTAAAAGTGCTGTATCATCCCGCTTTAACCTGCAGTAGTTTCTGACGGCTGCATTATGAGGAAATAGATTCATGACAGGTGAAATAAATCATTACTGCAGAAATTAAGCACAGAGATTACGGCTGTTACATATAATGAGGTCCAAAAATCTGCAGGTAAAGAGTGTGAGTCCGTGACTGACGAAGTGTGAGTTGGGAGGACCCTCTCTCTCTCTCTCTTCTGACGGCATCTCATGGAAACTATTCAAACATGTCTCTCTAGAAAAGAGATGTTGGAAAAGTGTGATGTTTGGTCCTATTTTCAGGGGAATAAAATATGTCCATGCATGATGTGCACTAGGGGAGGCATTAGGAACCAAGAAGAGACCCCATGGAATAATAAAAATAATAATATGTAAACTCTGAACAACACTCAGAAAACATCAGTTGTTTTTACTAACGCATGGACGGAATGGTTAATTATTGTGGACAGTTTTAATTAATATACAGAAGAATTAACCCAAGGAGGCAAAAGGCCAACATAAAACTCACTTCAAAGAACCTTTCTAAATCTCTTTATTTTTTTACTCCTTCAATGCTGTTTGGTCTTGGTCAAAGGTTGTTATTAATATTAAGAGGTCATATTTTCACTGCTGTCTGTTTGTTTGTTTGTAAGCACAAAAACAACTCAGGGGATTCCCATAAAACTTGGTGGAAGGATCAATTACGAGTCTGGAAATAACCAATTCAGCTTTGGTGGTTGCTGAGCTTCTAGAAGGTGGTTTTTATATGAGTGACAAAAGTAGAGGAAAGTAGACATGAAACATGAAATTGATGTTTTTTTTCAATTCATTCTTGGTTTTACAGACAAACCAGAAAAAATTCAGAAAATCATAATATATCAATGTTGTGTTCACAGCTTGTTGCCCCGACAACAATTAATGCAGTTGATTAGCAACTGGCTAATGATGATCAAACCAACTTAAGACCGTTTCAGAGCCGCAGAGGAGCAGTAAAACGCCACTTAAATATCCTACACACAAATTTGTGTAGTTAGAAGTTGTGTCAACAATGAAAACAGCAACAGTGGCGTTAACTTTTGTAACTTTATGTATTGATTATTAATGAGCTATGTCTCCAAGTCAGATTTGCCGGCAGGAAGATTAAAGCTTAATGGATGCTGAAGCTTTTGAGAGGTGTTAGAGGCTTAATGATAATTAAATCCCCCTAAAACAACAAATAGTTTCATCAGTACTACCTGTGATGTGACGAAACTAACCCAGCGGGACAAGACCTGGAGCTCTCCCAAATTCTGGAGGAGATTAAATTACTTTCCCATCCCAAAACAGCTGCTCCCGGCATAAATGTGTCTCACCCTGAGATCTCTGGGCCTGTTAGGACCAATACCTTAGCGTGTGATGGGATAACTCAGATGTAGGTGGAGTGATCAGTTGTGACGGGGAAAATACGAATGAATCATAGTCAGGTCCCTAAAATAGCCCATGGCTAAATTGGATTCTGGTCCTCTGGGGAGGCTACAGGCAGAAAGCCAAATCATGTTGAACATTGCTCGCTATTTCCTTTCTTAAGTTAAAACAAAGTTCTTCCTGAGGGGACAGAAAACAGAAACATGGGACATATTCTCCCAGTTCTATAAGGGTTGGTTGTTACATGACATTGTTAAAGACATCCATCCATTATCTATAAAATCCATCCATCCATTCATTATCTATACCATCCATCCTTTTTCTTTACCATACATCCCTTCATAAATCCAACATCTCATCCATCCATCCATATCTTTACAATCCACCCATCCATCATCGATATATCCATCCACCCATTATCTAAACCATCCATCCATTTTCTTTACCGTACATCCATCTATCATCCATTATTCATACCATCCATCCATCAGGTATACCTAAACCATGATCCATCCATCCATTATCTGTATCCATCCATCCATTATTTATACCATCCATCCATCCATCCAGCCATTATCTCCAGTTAACCTAACCTCAATCTGCACTTTTTTGGACTGTGGGAGGAAGCCAGAGAACACTGCAGCACAGATAATAATAATAATAATAATAATTGGCCGGTCCACTTTAAATTAAATCTTGATAACATTCACAAAGCATCTCAGCTCTTAAGACGGATTACAAAGTGATGGTGTCTTTTCAGTGGAGGCGGATGCTTTCAGAGCACAGGAGGAGGCAGATTAGCTGTTCTGTGGCGTCTATTGTTATTTTTTTCTTCTAAAAAGGATGTGTGCTAACTTCACGCTCATTAAAGTTCTGCAGTAAGAGCTCTTAAGCCTTTATTTAACATTAGTAGACGTGCAAATCTTGTAGGTGTAACAAAACAGCATTAGCAGATAATACAGAGCTCTGCAGAGTTGCCGGACATGGAATCAAAAACTGAAGCTCTGACTGGTAAACTCCTGCTAGTTTCAAAGGAATAATACTCTCAAAATTAAAAGTATTTTTTTGGAATCCTAGTTACAATGAGGTTTGTGGCATTCTTTTTTTTTTAAATATTTTGATTAGGAGGTAAGGCACAGTAGAACAAGAATCAATGTCAAATTTACATTGGGTATCACATATTCTCTGTACGACAATTAACAATATATAGAGATATTGACACCAAAAAAAAAACCAGTGTGCATCTCGGTGGGTTAAGAGTAAGATATACAGTCCACCTCCTTGGATGTTTTTCTTAATTAAAGGACCACATGAACGTGGTCCTGCGAACAATACATTACACAATTCAATGAAAATAATAATAATAATGATAAATAAATAACTGAAAATTCTATTAGTATTTAGCTGCACAGTATAAATAAATAAAAATTAAATTAAATTAAAAAAAAAGAATAAGTAAATGAATAAATAAAAAGGAAGAAGAAAGAGAGAAAAGAGAGAGAGGGGGGGGAGGTCCGTCAATCAGGGGGCAGGGACTGGAGAGAGTGGAAGAATGTAAGAAAGGGAAGCCACTTATTATAAAATTTGTTAGAGCTACCTTTCACTGAATATCTGATCTTTTCCAGCTTTAGAAAAGACCTGGTGTCGTTGAGCCACTGAGAACTGGAGGGAGCTTTAGTCGACTTCCAGTGGAGAAGAAGGTGGAGGTTTGTGGCATTCTTAATGAGCTGATGTTAAATACTAATGAAGCTCTGCAACAATGCAAGTCACGATGCCGCCATGTTGTGTTTCATCTCGTGTGTGTCAACCAACACGATGCAGAGATCAACATGAAGCTACTGTAATTTACGATAAATTAAATCAATATGTATAATCACCACCTGGCTATAGACTCCTCTCGCTTTACACCATGTTGCAGAAGCTTTCTGCTCATCGCTTTGGTTTTTATGCCACAAAAACTTTTTCATTCCGAGTCAGTGCACAAATCCTAGTTCTTTCCCGTGGCAGCTGTTGTGAAACACTGTGAGCGCCACCTGCTCATGCACACAGACAAAGTCAGAGAGGAGCTGGTCGACCAAACTGAGCCTTTGGCAGCTAGAGGGGATAAAGCACATTGAGAATAAGGCAGACATTTCCCTCAAGCGTTCACAGGTCTGAGCTAATGGAAGAGTCAATTTTTGACTTGCAACTGCAGCTAAAAATTTAAGATGATCAACTTCAGAAGATGATGATATGTCAGTGTTGCTTCACAGGTTGTTTCATTTCCTGTCAGATACTTTCAGACACATCACAGCGGCAGGTGTGGTATGAAACTGATGTGCTGGCGACAAATTAATATTACAACAAAAAAAGTGCCGTTAACGTTTGTAACTGCATGAAATGAGACATATTGTGCTTTTGTTATGGTTTTGCATGTGAAGTTAAAAGTTGTTAAAAGTCTCCAGAAGCTTGTTTGCCCACAGAGAGCACCTGAAACACCTCATCAGTCGTGTGGCCAATTCCGGGGCATGGTGATGTCACATGACGTCACAAACATTTAGAGAATACACGCCTAGCAGCTGGTTTGACACGCCCCTTAACAACGCCACGTAAAGCAAGAGCAGAGGCCGACATTTCCTACATGAGCTGGAAGCGGTTGACCAATCACATCAGAGCAGTTTGGGCTTTCTTAAAGAGACAGGAGCTAAAACCAAGAGTTTCCGACAGAGGCTGAAAAGAGGAGTTGCAGCAATGGACAGTTTGATGAAAGTGTTGCGTTTTCGTAAGATTAGCATGACTACCTTTTAAAGTTATAACTCAAATTTAAATTATGGAACTAAATACAAGAATGAATCTTTAGTAGAGATTGTTTTCATCCTATCAATATGAACCACATCTCCGCAGATTCGTATGACTGAACTGTTGCTCTAAAAACTTCTGCTTCTTCCACTCTAGGCTCTCAGAAGATTTTAAAGAGGATTACTCACAGAGAGAAACATTTCACTTTTCTACAACCAAAAAACGTATGCCATCAGAATAATTCACGCAAGCAACGAACCACGGTAATATCAAATTGTCCTGGCTCAGAGTTACTGCTCATTGGTATCCACTAAACTGCCGTAGGCCCCCTCTGTGCCATGCAAGGCCAAACTGTGTGTAGCATCAAGCCTGCAGGGGGCTTCTAATGGGATCTACTCAATGAATCAGCAGCAAATAAAATTTAAAAAAGAGACACACGGAGCTGCTCTGAGACACATACAGTGTGAAATCCAAACAGCTGAGTAGATAAATACTGTTTTCAGATTCCCACACTTCTTCCCACCCACTTAAATACACACGCACACATAAAAGAGCCCAACTGAAGAAAGTTCACTTCACCCAATTAAGTGTGTTCTCGCTGATAATGCTGTAATTTAACACTCAGACCTGGCAACCCATCTTCGCCTATAGACTACATCCATGATACAATGTTTTCAGTGTCATTGTGACCAAAACGACCCAATCAGCAAGCAGGTTCTGAGTGTCTACATCATCATTCCAAATGTTTCTGGCCGTCCAGACAAAAAACACAAACCTGCAGTTTTCAAACTAAAAAAAGGGATCAGCAGCATTTTCAAACTCTTTACAAGCTCTGAAACTTCAGAGTAAAGTGGACTCCTTTGATTGTTTTCAGACAAAAATATAGTAGCATGGATGCTGCCTCACTGGCGAGTCAAATAATGTGCAAGATCATTTAAGAAACCGTAGATATAACACGATATATACTGGTTACAATTCATAACCAGATCAATCTGACTCAGAATAACTAGATTCATTTGATCATAGAAATCTTTGTCCTGCATCACGTCTTTTTAAGTACTTTTTGCAAGATGCCGCACCAAGGTGCACATTACATCAGTGTCCCACAGAATAACACAGTTCTTGACCTGAGTTCACATGAGGTGATCTTGCAAAGATCCAATTTGTGACTTTCCGCTTCCATCACCTGTTGACTCAAATGTCTGTAATGGAATATTACATACCATGACACAACAAGCAATTATCAATTCTGTGTTTAATTCTTACCCAGCTGCGGCTGGGGGCAACTTGCTATCATCACTGACAGATTCAAGCAAGAGCTCTGAACAATGAAATCACATTTCATTTATACAAGTTTGACCCTTCCTCACACAAGAGAATATGGTAGACCAATCAGCTCTCTGGATGTCCTGACAGGATGGTCAGACATTTGGTCTCCGTCAATCTACAAATGATCTGCCTTGAAGTCTACAAGACAATGACATGCAAAAGTGCTCAGAGGCTCTGAGAGACTATAGGTGTGAATTCATCTTCCTCTCAGACCCAACGTCTCTGGCCCCTGTATTAAAACCTTTTGTTCGCACTGGATTGAGTCTCCAAGCAAATACACATCTGAGCAGAGGAAGCCACGAGAACATCTTAGTGTTTACAGGTCTAAGACACACAGAAAACATATCATACACTCTTCGTTGTAATTTCTTTCATTAAACTTATCTAAATACAAAATGTCCCATCACACGTCTCCGTCTCGCTCTTTAACAACTTGTTTATTCTGTGTGAGCTTTAATGAGAAATCCATTTCTCTGTGATCCAGGAACACGAAAAACCTTTTATTCTTTTAAATCATCCACTCATCTGTGAAATGGGTTCTGTCTGTAGTGCAGAGGCAGCAGCAGCAGCAGCAGCAGCAAACGACAAGAAGATGAGTGGGAGGGAGGGATGATTTTGAGTAAGACATGTGGGACATGCTGCACCGATACTGGGATAATGAGCCTCCGTTGTGGAGATACATGAGTGCGGAGCCGGGCCAGCTTTTTGACAAAGAACAATACACAGCCCCAGTGCGGCACATGGTGAAGCTCTGCTCCGAGGAACACGAGGTACTAGGTAAGCTAATAGAGAAGAGTAACGGCCAGAGCCAAATCTGCCTTCTCCATCTGCTCACACACATATACCATGTATCACAACCTTTTAATACTAGTCCTGTCCTGTTTGGATAGTTATCTTCTACTGGCCTTGTTTTCCATTTTAAGCTGCTTGATCATTAAACTCAGGGCCCTTCCTAACCTGCCTTGTTTGGTTTGGACCTCCAGACTTTTCAGGCTCACAGGATTTCTTGCAGACGTTAACTTTGACGGTGGGCGATGGGCGGTGATGACCACAGGACGTCAGATGTCATACAAAAGTCTTCAGTGTGTTTCCTAAATTTAAGGTGTGTAACTGTAACTGTAATGTAACAAAGACGTGAACCTTGGTTCGGACTTTCAGGTGTGAAAGACAATTTGAAGTGTCTTCTTTCTGATGATGCTTAAGTGATATACTTTTTTCAGATGAGGTTGAAGGGAATTATTTTTATAAATAGTTGAAAGTATTTGTTTACTGTTCAGTTTTGTATTTTGGATTCTGTGAATGTGTTGTTGATAGAATGATGGACAAGCCGAGACTTCACCATCTTTGATTTTCTTTGGTCCATCAAGTATTTTCTGATTTAGATCCATCCCCTTTTTTTAAAAATATAAAAAATCTAGTCTTACTTTTGTCTTACTTGTCTAGTTTTTTATTAAAAAACAATTTTTAATATGTATATGGAAAGTGAGTCAGAGCTTTATTCCTGGGCAGTGGTGGTCTGACATGTGAATGCTCGATATAGCATCTTGTAGAAAGATTTTTCTCTCCCCTTTTCAACAAGTCGGTAAAGTTTCAGACAGCTGTTCCCACACGACTCTAACCCTACACAGATCTCTCCTCATTTTAGTCCTACATGCATAACACAACAATGCATGTTATAAAAAAAAAGACATCTCTGGTTTTAGCGTGTCAGTTTTGAACTTTTCTTTAAAAATTCAGTAGAGTACTCTCAGAGAGAACTTGACTTTGGTTGATTTCTGATAGCTGGTTCCATTTTGAATGTGGTTTTCTCGTCTCGTTTTTGCATGCACGGTGCAATTTTCAACAAACCACATTCTCTGAAAAGTAGAAGTTGAATAAATAATATTTTCGTCTTGTTGTTTTGACTACAGCCGCAGACGCACAGCCCCTCAGTGAGCAGCAGAATGAGACAGGAGAGGTGCAATAAAGGTCATAAAGCAGTAAAATATGAGGTGAAAACCCTAAAAAACTTTGTCACAGTAACGCTGCACAGTAACTGGGGGCCGCTGCATGGTGCCTGGGGGCCGCTGCACGGTGTCTGGGGGCCGCGGCACGGTGACTGGGGGCAGCTGCACGGTGCCTGGGGGCCGCGGCAAGGTGTCCCAGAGCCACTGCCAGGTGTCTGGGGGCCACTGCATGGTGTCTGGGGGTCGCTGCCCGGTGTCTGGGGGCCGCTGCACGGTGCCTGGGGGCCGTGGCACGGTGTCTGGGGGCCGCTGCAAGGTGTCTGGGGGCCGCGGCACGGTGCCTGGGGGCAGCTTCAAGGTGCCTGGGGGCAGCTGCACGGTGCCTAGGGGCCGCGGCACGGTGTCTGGGGGCCGCGGCACGGTGTCTGGGGGCCGCGGCACGGTGTCCCAGGGCCACTGCAAGGTGCCTGGGGGCCGCTGCACGGTGTCTGGGGGACGCTGCACGGTGTCCCATTACCGCGGCACGGTGTCCCAGGGCCACTGCAAGGTGCCTGGGGACCGCTGCACGGTGTCTGGGGGCAGCTGCACGGTGCCTGGGGGCCGCGGCACGGTGTCTGGGGGCCGCGGCACGGTGTCTGGGGGCCGCTGCACGGCGTCTGGGGGCCGCTGCATGGCGTCTGGGGGCAGCTGCCAGGTGTGTTGGTGCCATTGCCAGGTGTCTGGGGGCCGCTGCACGGTGCCTGGGGGCCGCGGCACGGTGTCTAGGGGCAGCTGCACGGTGTCTGGGGATAAGCTGCACGGTGCCTGGGGGCCGCGGCCAGGTGTCTAGGGGCAGCTGCACGGCGTCTGGGGGCCGCTGCACGGCGTCTGGGGGCCGCTGCCAGGTGTGTTGGTGCCACTGCCAGGTGCCTAAGGGCCGCGGCACGGTGTCTGGATCCATGTTGTTTGGTTGCTGCTCCATGTTGTCTGTTGCTCTAGCTTGTCTTTGTGCTGACTTTCACTGTATCGCTTTTGTCCTGTGTCATAGAGTGTTCTGGTTTTGTACTGCTTTCATAAAATCTTTCTACAGCATCTTGGTGCCACTGCACGTTGTCGGGGTGTGTCCAAGATACATGAAATGTTTAATGCATAAACATTGAAGACATTTAATGTCTTTAATGTATTTTATCGTAAAGATCCTTTACATATGACGTCTTTCATCCAACACAAACTTCCTTTGATGTAGCTTGTAGATCACAGTCCTCCCTTTCCACACTGGCCTGTATACTTTAACAACATGATTAATGTTCATCCAGTTTTACATTTTATCACAAATATTCAAAGGAATGTATTTGAGTTAATTCTGGAATTAATTCAAGACAGATCTATTGTTATCAATTATTATTAGATGTATTAAATTAATAGGGTAAGTCCGGCACTAAATCCTATCCTTTTTTTTTTATTTATCCATGCATTTGTGAGATATTTTACACACACACACACACACACACACACACACACACACACACACACACACACACACACACACACACACACACACACACACACACACACACACACACACACACACACACACACACACACACACACACACACACACACACACACACACGCTATCTGCTTAGCGAGGACAGAGTAAAAACACCTACAAAGTTAGGACCAGCCGTTCTTCTTTATGCTAGCTGCCCCCCCGGGCTCCACCGGCCGCTCTCGAGCTAACGCTAGCCGGGAAGCCGGGGAGCCGGGCTCTCTCTCTCTCCCTGGAGCCGGTGAGATAATGGTGGGGGTCCAAGGCCACGTAGCGAGACTCCCTACATGGACATGGTGTGAATATTACGTATTTTTCGCTCATAATCCCATTCGACGCACTCTAGCGTATCGTTTCTGACAGAGAGGAACCACAACAAATCGCGGGAGTTGTTTTTTTCCAGAGTTTTTGGGACGGTAGACATGCCAGATACCCACATTAACGTGTAGAAGCACTACAAAAGTGGAATTTTCATAATATGGGCCCTTTAAGAACGTCTTTTTTTTGAAAGACTGAGTGAAATTATTTGTTTGTTTTCGACAAAGACATTTGTTATTCATAATTTAATACATTTAAAGGGTTTGATTAGGTTCATCCATCACTCTTCAACAGACAGGAAAGAGCTTGTCATCGACCAGAGGACTTTCAGGGGATGGATAATCAGTTAGTCCTCAAAACATGAAAAGTGAGGCTATAATTCAGTGAACGTGGTTAAATTTAAGACCCCTTGGAATTCCATTTGGGTTCAGAGCTTAATCTCATGGTGGGTGATTAGATACCATGAGGCATTAGCAATATATTTTTAGCGAAGCATCAATTCACTCCCTCTTCTCCATTTCCTCCCCCATGTGGTTCACCGCAGGGATGGGGACCCTTCTCCGACATATAAAATACTTAATATTTTGCTGACATTTGTGGTTCATGCTAAATTATTGAACATATACGTCTCAGTGACCTCTCTAATGTGATGGCTGGAACGGCTGCTCTGTGGAGAGGCATCTGATGTCAGATGGCATGATGATGATGATGATCATTATGCTCAAAGCTGTTTCATCATGGGATAGAGGGAAGAAATATAAACTTGTGTCTTTTTATATCTTGTGGCATATCAATAACCCATTCTGCAAACTGTCAGAAGTAGAAGTAGGAACTTAACTCATTGGACAAAATGGTGATGGATATCCATGCAACAACTATGTTTCCCCTCTGAATCTATTTGACAATATTTTTGCTCTACGATCACTATGCAAACCGAACCTAAATTATTATTGACATTTTTTTTTATTTGCAAAAGGGGGAAATTCTGACAAGTAGGTCAGGCAATACTTCATGATTCATATTCAAAAGGGATACTGCCTCTCTTTCAGGCAAACCTAGCTTGGTGCCGAGCAGAAATTGTGAAACCCACCGTCCCAAAGCCAAAGCCACAGATGAATAGAAAACAAAGAAAAGCTTTATCGTACAAAGGGAAGTAAATATAGTTTGAAAGAAATTCGTCTGATAAGTTTTAGCCGGTGAAAATTGGCTTTACAAAAGTATCTTTAAAGAACTGTGTTAGATTACTGTGCTGTTCTGTGTTTCTGTTTTTATTCTTTCTACCTCAATATTTTTTATTTTATATAAAAAATATATTTATTTTTCTATCTATCTATCTATCTATCTATCTATCTATCTATCTATCTATCTATCTATCTATCTATCTATCTATCTATCTATCTATCTATCTATCTATCTATCTATCTATCTATCTATCTATCTATCTATCTATCTATCTATCTATCTATCTATCTATCTATCTATCTATCTATCTATCTTCTGGGAAGGAAAATATCACAGTTAGCTAAAAGCTCCCTGCTTTGTTAAATACAACACGTCTGTCCGTCTACCACTGCTGTCTTTTCATAGTAGTCGTAGTACTAAATATGTATTCATAGTTATTTTGTGAGGCAATTTGTAATTATTGTTGTAATAAAATAAAAAGCTTGAATTTTATCCTTTAAAAGACAATAGAACAAACTTCCCATTAACAGATGTAAACGCACATACAGTGCACAAGTCCAAAAAACCTTTCAGAGCTACAACGGAAAGTTCCCAAAACAAAAGGCCTCTAGAGACTTTAGTGGTTTGCTTCCCCTCATGCAGCTTGTTAGACATAATACAATTCTGCACAGTAACCTATTAAAAAGAGACGCTAACAAGTGTGCATAATTGGCTGCATATGAATACTTCCTCTGAATGAATGATCGGAGCATAATGTGCCATTTTTAACTGAATTAGGGGTCTCATGATAGTCTGAGTAGCTCAGGGCAGGTTGTATTTGTTCCTGTTTTGTTGGCGAGATTGGTTACAGTGTCAGAGGACAACGAGTCTCTGAAATGTCCACATGTGTCTTGTAAAACAAATCCCAGCTACTCACAGAGATGGAAAGATTAAAAACATGAATAGTAAAAGGTTTTCAATTATGTAAGAATCAGAAAGAGACAGAGGTTCGCCTGGAAAAGATGAAAAGTGAGGCTTGATTTGTAACCTCCACCAAATCCTGTCCGTCTGTCTGTTTGATGCTTGGTTTGTTTGTTTGTGTGTTTGTTTGTTTGATTGATGCTTGGTTTGTTTGTTTAGCAGCAGGATTACACAAATATACTGAACGGATTTCTACGAGGCTTGGTGGAAGGATGGCACGTGGGAAAATAACTTTTTATCACTTTCTTTAACATCGTAAGATTGAGTTTACAAAGAATACTTCAGGGATCTTCTTTATCAGATGCAGCTTTGCAGTAGAAGAATTGATCAATCATACATTTACAGGTTGAAGTATATGTGGCTGCGGAACATCTTCCCCCCTATCCAGTCATCAAACTTGTCTTTTTTATGGCGCAGTCTTGAGTCGGGCTTCAGAAATCGATATATTAGTGGAATCAATACACAATAAATGTGTGTCCTTTATTCATATAGTTCAAATTAAGGTCAATCTTAATAATGAGGCACATAGCGTCAACCTCAACGTCACACAACACTGTTGGGATGATGTGGAACCAGGCCAGACCTTATTGTCCAATTCCAGTGCCTGACCTTCCAAATGCTCTTGTGGCTGAGTGCCAGGTTCCAATAACTCTTGGAAAGCAGTCACTGAAGAGCAGAGGCTGTCACAGCAGCAGAGTAATGCCAAAAGCTCCGGACCAAGATGTTCTCATGTGAGAGTTGATGTTTGGGAGGCGGCTCGCACATGGACAGGGACCAAAATAAAAAGGTTAAAGTGCCCATTAAATACATTTTCCTCAAAGATGGTTTCAGTCATTTTAGGTAGTTCCTGCCATACAGATTTTTGTCCTTGTGTCCTAACGTTGGTTTTAATTGTTATTTCATATTATAAAAATAAGGAAAAACATCACGACTGACAGCTGAGACTTACTCATGATTGGTCGAGCACATGTATTGGCAGGACCTTGATATTGCAGTCAACACCACAATCCCAACTGCACTAGTCTGGAATCCAATGTACATCTAAAGAACAAGATGGAGACATCCATCTCAATACAGTCTATTTATGATTATAACTTATCTGCTGTGTCTTTTACTGCTTTTCTCTCTTATATTGTTTCTTTCTTTTTATCCACACTTGTGTGATTTTTTTTACCTCAGTGATGAATGTGAAGCACTTGTTGTTTTAATGCTCTGCACACTGTGAATAAATCAACCAGATTTTTCCCACAAAACAATAAATCCACATGTCGAAAGAAACAATCTCCTCCTGACATGTAATGTGGCACCGCTGAGCCGTAGACGACCATCATGGATACACATATAAGACGTTCATATCTTTATCATGAACCATAGTGCAAATTGAATATAAGCAGCGGCAGAGCGAGCTGCTGTTTATATGGTGAGAACAGTGACAACTTAAGACCACCTATAAATCTGAGATGTGTAATTGTAATTGTGCTGCTGAAGCGATAATCAGTCATTTAAAATCATTTTAAAGGAAACATTATATCTCTAAAGCAAATCAATATTATATTTAACCTGCAGACAATTGATCAATTACCTCCCTTGGTATGTTTAAGCATGTTTTCTTCTCTAGATATGGACTGCTCCTGTTATTTATACAGCTGTAACTGTATATATGTATCTATATATAGATGCATACATACATACAGTTCATCTTGTGCTGTTGCTTGATGATACAAGGTGTTATGTGGTGACCCACGCCCACTCTGTTAATGGATGAGTTCATTTTAAGGGATGTGTGTGTTTAATTTAGTGCAGATCCAAACATAAAACTGTGGTGGAAATATTTCTCTGATGTGAAGGCGTGACACAGACAGGGGAGATTGCCAGAAATTAAATCTGCTCAATTTGTACGCAAGATTCCAACAGCATCTCAAGCATCAACAAGTCTAAACATGCAAACTGAGTAGATTCAATTTCCGCCTTTACTGCATCAAACCTCTCCCTTTTCATTACTACTGACCTGTTTAGGAACCGAAGTTTTCCACCATTTCATATGAAGTGATGAGGTCTTATCCTAACTCTAGAAAGTTCTTTGAAATTAATGATGTTGTTAGGATTACATGACGTTAGTAATACTGAGAATTAATCATGTGAACAAGCTGTGAGTGCAGGAAAGTGACATTTCAATGCTTCTCTTAATGTCTGATTTCTTACGCCATCAAACAATGTGATGTAATATGCCAAAAAACAACGTTCAGCCGATTACAGTGAAATATCTCAAGTTATACTCAAACATGAGCGATCTTAATTCAAATTTAAATAAAATTACAGTCATGAAAGCCTCTTAATTCACAAGCTAAACAGCAAAAAAGACAAATAAGCTTGTGTCCAACGAGCACGATTAGCAATGCAAATACTCCTCCGCAGACTGAGAGCATAAATTAGCAGCGAGCAGACAGCTTGACATTTCCCAAGCAGATTACAAACAACTACTGGAGTTACCAGAAATCACTCCCAGAAAAGCTCCAGTTCACAACCACGTCTGCCCAGACTCTTGTTATAACATATGTAGTGAAAACTCAAGAACAATTTAACAAAATCTATACATTTTGTCACGGTTGAAAACCATTGACCGATGGAGGATTTGTGATTTCTCTCAGTCAGGGGCCAGGTTTTACACACAGAGGGCAATTATATGTCCAACATCAATACAAAAAAATCCATGATTCATTAAGGTGCAGAGTTCAATCAATCACACTGTAGCTTTGAGCAAAGCTTAACATTTTTTGAAAATATTTTGAAAGCTTTCCCCAGTTCAAGCATATTTTGTTCCTCAAATAAGGTTCGAAAATATTCTAAACAGATTGTCATGTTTATTGTTAGAAATTTTTAGTTACTTTATTGAAATTAATAAAATACAATAATATAAAAATACAGACTACTGACAGGACAGGGGCAAATAATGGGCCAGTCAGATATGAGCTAGGGCCAGAGCCCCCCTGGCCCTGCCCCTGGATCCGCCCCTGCCTTTGGACTTTTGACAACCAATTTCTTTCATCCAGGTCATCCTATGCCAGATGAAATTAAATTCCCTCCAGGTGATTTTCATATATTGCGATGTGACAGTGACCATAGCCTTTGACCGTCTACTCTTTTCTAGGAAATTGCCCTCAAGATACTGAGATATCACCTTCACAAGAATTGGGCAATACAGAAAACAGGTCATTTCTGCCATGACTGCAGGCATAACAAATTTGCCTCAAGTGTCAGCACCCACTCTGCTGAGGACACACACAAGGAGGCAAGTCAAGCAAAGGACACTTGGTAAAGTAAAGCATGAATTTAACCTTTCAGTTGGGGCCCAGGCTTTTTTCCTTTGAGGAATATTTTCTAAAGACGGTGAAGTTGTTATCAAAGCACTAGAACCGATGAGGAAAATATTTTCTGACATAGGGGGAAAGAACAGAAAACTCCCATGTACAATCAATTAACACGGTAAAGTTCAGGTCTGCACATCTCTTCCTGTCTGCACACCAGCGTGGATAACCTTCCTGTCTGTCTCTGTTTATGGTTTGGATGGAGCCGTTCCGTCTGTAGGACATGAAAATGCTTGAGTCTGCTTTTATTTCAGTATCCGAAAGGAGTCCTCTTTGGTCTCAGCTTTCAGTCCACAAAAAGAGGATGTGTCAAAAAAGCCGGAAGGAGTGCCTCATTTCATGCAGGCGAGCCAAGAGAGCAGAGGAATCAGCAAAGACTGAAATACTTGACACCAGGATTGACTGAATAGAGTCGTGGTTTGGTAGAGAACACAGGAATGTGCTTCACTTCCTTCCTCTCATATCACAGCTCATATCAACAGAACAGGTCCTGCTGGTTCCGTCTGTCAAAGACACAGCATCTCCACCTCCTACTGTTTCACTAAAATGAAGGTAAAATATTCCTGACAGAGGCGCCACTACCTTGTGCTTTTGATGTTGTTTGGAGCCAGACTGCACAGCAGTGATCACGGTTTGGAGCCGTGGTATCAAGGTCCACGCTCTCGACAAATTGTGAGTCAGTCTCAGCTGTCAATCATGAAGTTTCATCCGCTTTTTACAGCATCAAATAACTAATTAAAGCCAAACTTTTTGGTTTGGCCCATGGCCCATCCACAGCCACCAGGGGGCATCGACAATGATTTGGCTTTCACTTTCGAGGAGCTGCCATGTTGTCCATCTTTAATTAAAGTCTATGTTTCCATCACAAAAACGAAATAAGCTCATTTGTTGAGGCTATGACATCGTGGGGTTTCATCTGTTTGGGTCAGTTGCCTCTTTTACTTCTCTCCCAAAAGATAATCGTGACCTGCAGTATTATCTTCTGGCAGCCTCCACAGAATATTCTGAAGCAATGCAGGGGAGAGAGTTTCTTACATAGATGTAATAGAAATTGATTTTTTATCTCCAATGAGAAAAGGCTTTACATCCACAGAAGAACAACAACCCTATAAAGTGGGAGATGGTTTCAGCTTAGGTCCCAAGCACAGTTATTAATCAATAGCATTAAAGTGGGGATTCTTGTTTAAGTAATTAATACACACGATGTTTCAGGACAATGCTGGACGACATTGATCCAAACAAACAAAGAAAACATGGATTTTTTTATGCCCGTGGACCTCAGCCAGTTATCGAATGTGAAAACCGAATATTAAATATCATGACTTTATGCTTCATTTAAATTTCTGACCTCAAATTGGGACAAATTGGGATTCTAAACTGTTCATCTAAAGTGAATCATCCGTTTCGTAAAGAAACCAGTCAAACCAGTTTTGAGTCAGCTGACACACATCGGACCAAAACAGTGATTTTTATCAATTTCAACAACTCTACATTGTAAAATATAATATATAAAGTGCTGGTTCACTACAAGTTTACTGCCAGGACTGGCACAAGGAAGTACTCTAACTGGGCAAATTCATTCATCCCTCCAGTTACCACATCCTGAAAGAGAGGAATAGTAGATGAAAGAAAAGAGAGTAGATAAAGTAGAGAGATGAAACTTTAAACGTAACACAGTCTCGAGATGAGAAGCCAACCACGAGCCAAAAATGGTTTTTAAATGACACCTTCCTTGGATGGTGCCGCCAGTACAACCGGCTTGTTCATATATAAATTATCGAATGAATGAATAAATCAGTGCCGCATGGTGGTTAGAGTGAGACGGGCAGTGAGGGGTACACCGGATCTGCGTGTGATTCGAGAGCGGTGAATTACTGCTCGAAAATCATTCAGTGGTGTACGAACACATTTTCAGAAGTTATACAAATGGGTCTCACCTCTCTCTGGAGCCAGCGTCTGCATGAATCATTCGAATGGATTGATAGAACCCTCCTTCCTCCCATCACCAGACGAGGCCAGATAAGTGACAGAGTCCTTGGAGACAAATGAAGGATGAGAGCTTCCTCTTCAAACTGTGACACATCCTCTTTGGTTTATATCCCCACAGGATGTGAATGTGTGACATGACAGCTTTCGGGACCTTTGCTTCATTATTCTACTGAGATTTAATGAGAATGGTGAGGAGACGTCACACGGCCGTTATATATTCAGCAGTTTACTTAGAGTCGGAAGTTAAGAGGCTGAGCTGCGGAAGTGCTCAAAGATAAACAGATAAATCCCTCTCTGCTCCAGGGGCCCGGTCGATTTACAAAGCTTGGCGCACAGCCCACTTCAGGACACCATAAAACAATATGCAGCTCCACGACAAAACAAAGGCATTTACAAGAGATCATTTTTGGGTTGGAACACAACAGTGGATAAGAGGATAAGAGACCAGCAGTCTGAGGAACCCTTTTTCTGAATGGGCCAGTCAGACCAATAGGAAAATGGCCTCAGTGGGTTTTGGGACTCTGCTGTATACGTGCAAGGAGCTGTTGAATTATGCATCAGCCTCTGTGCTGTGAATGGGCCGAGTCAGGGTTTGTTCGCCAATCTTTACCTCGGAGCAACGTCTGGCAAGGACAACATCTACTATGAAGATAATAGGGTTTTCCGTTTGCCATTTATTTCATTTTATCTTGCCTATTCCCCGGCTGTCCCTTCGGACGTTATATTTAGGATATGGATCTTTGGACGCTGTTAACGTGCTGTGTGTGTGTGTGTGTTGTTTTGTCTGAATGACTCCATGAGGGTCGGCTCCTGTAAAGTGTCCGGAAATGAAAATTCGAATAACTTAATCATGGAAAATTTTCATTCATGAAACGTAGCTAAGAGATTCATAAGACATTATTTTAGTAATAGCACATCCGCTGTTTCCCCAATGGTCTTGTTACTCTTTCATAGAGAAGGATAATGTTCTCTTCTCTTTCCTGTTCTTAATTAGCTTTAAGGAACTATACACTCTGGGGACTACACAACATTTGTGTTACCACAGCACGAATGCAAATGCCTCAACACGAACAAGCAACAAAACTAAAAAAAAAAGCCACAACACGACCTCAAAAGGAACAACACATATTAAAAAGCCACAACTTAACTACAACAAAAAAGAAAAAGCCACAACACAAATCGAAAAGCCACAACACAACTACATAAGCCACAACACAACCAAAAAAGCTCCAACACATCCTCAAGAGCTAAAAAACAACCACAACAGTCACAACACAACCTTAAAAGACACAACAAGACCTCGAAAGACACAACAAAACCACAAAAGACACAACACAGCCACAAAATAAACAACACAACCACAGAAGCCACAGCTACAAAGCCACACAATGGATACACACCCACAAACGGAAGTGAAGTTACTTACTGTTGTCAACAGATCCATCGTTGTGAAAAAACAGTCAAGCTAGCTGAAATGTGATGCTCGTCTATTACGGCTGTTACGGTACAGGTGCTTTTTTTCCTATTGGTCGTTGCAGTCACCTGTACCGTAATACATGAAATAGACACGCCTCACATTTTAGAAGCTCGACCTCAGTCAGTAGCTCTACTTGTCTCCTTGTCTCACCTCCGATGTGGTTGTGTTGCTGTTGTGTTGCTCTTGCTGTTGTGTTGTTACTTTCGCATTCAATGGCTGCATCCATCTCTGTTTGACACTTGTGGTTGCACAGAGCAGCCGAGCCTCTGAATCTGCACATCTGGGAATTTACTTTACTTTTAGAAGAAGTTGCTGTCAGATACAGGGGTCACGTCCTCTGATGTCAAGACTCTGGACGTCAAACGCACAATGGACCACAGGAAACGGAGTCAACGTGGCCTACATCCAGCAGCGACCTGAGCCGAGGAGCGATGACCCGTCTGGACAGTTAGACATTGTCAACAAGGTGTTCATAGGACATCTTCTGTGTCAAAGCTCGTGCATTCACACAACTGACGGTGCGACTTTTTAAAATTCTCGAAGCCGACATAATGAGATGACAGTAATTTGCATTTTTAAGTCCGACAAAGCAGCAGCCATAATTACAGAAACCACGGGTTGTCATAATTCCCACAAATCAGAATTTCAATTAGGCTCATTTACATCTGTAGTCTGAGTAAACACACCGCTAATCTGGCCCCTGGAACTAAACTAAAGATTAGTGGTGGATGCTGGATGAAGCGGTGCAAGTAAAAGAAGTCAAACAAATAAATCAGTAAAAATAAACCTTTCATTTACAGTTACATAGTGAATTGTCGGTATTTAACTCTACACTGCATTCATGTGCAGCTCTTTCTGCATCACACATATTATGGGTAATTTCGGGTTCAGTGTCTTGCCCAAGGACGATTAAGCACCGTAAATGCATGGGACTGGGATGGAACCACCAACCATCTGGTTAGTGGACGACCCGCTCGATCTCCGGAACCACAGCTCCAAAGTACCTGGACCAACATTTTGGCATTTCATTTTTTTAATATCTGTTGATGATTTTTTTTTTACATTCGCTGTATTTTTTTAGCACACTAATATAAAACCTTTTGTTTGATGGGACTGAAAGGATCACAGACATCAATGGTATTGATTTATGTCTAAAAAAAAAAATCATCTCTGATTTCTTTATGTGCCGTTTAATCACGTTTACTACCTGTTGTGGTTTCGGCCGTTCATATTTATACAAGCATCATGGATGTTGTGCTGCCGGGCTGGATTTAAAATGACAGCTTTATTATAGACTATCCCAACTGATTTCCAGCTCTTCTCTCCCTGATGGAAACTTTGACGGGTTTATTAAACGTTCTTATTCATATGTTGGAGCTGTGATCTGTGAGCGACAGCAACTAGTATACAGCTAAATGTAAAAGCTCAGCAAAGTATTCAGCAAATTTATTAGGAATCTGAGTATTAGCTCTTTAAATAACTTCTCACTGATTAAAATATTGGTCAGGGGGAAATTTCCTGTATCAATTTGTAATCACAGATTCCAGTCCTGTGCTTCGAGGGTGTTTTGACTAAATGTTATTTATGATTCACTGAAAATTCCTCACCACCGTCCAACAGCAGTTCTGGCTCCGCTCCTGGGTTTGCTTTGATTAGTTGCAGCCATTCTCTGGCAATAAAAAAAACTTATAGGATGAGCGTGGATAAGTAATAAAAATGCGATCAGAAATATGTTACACAGCATAAAAAACCTAAGTGACAGTAATGGTCGACCGACTCAGCGTCCTCATCACTTAACTGTGTTGGATTTATGAGACGCTTGAATCACACTAACAAGAACGCGTGTGTGTTCAATGAACCGGTTTACTGCTCATTGACGGAAATGGCTGGAGAGTTAGAGACTGGATGGATGCCGCTGCAGATTTGAAGCTGATTCAGCAGCCAAAGCAACAGCTTCTCTGTGTGAGGGGCAGAGCTGGAAGAGTCTCCTGCACTCGGAGGTTTATGAAACTTCACCGCACCAATGACTCCCGTGTGTGTGTGTGAATGAGAGTGCGGGAAGAACAGAGGGATCCGAGTGCGTGATGTTGGAAACGTCGCATCTACACAAGGAAGGAGTGATGTAATGATAGGCCTGCGACCTTGCAGATTAAAAAATGTAATAATGGGACTTCTGAGACTGGTGAAGAGCAAAGTAGAGGAGACTTATTATTCTATCAAACCTGGCTTGATGTCAGTATTAAAGCGTTTATCTCTGTCACGCTCACATAGAAACACATGAAAGCCAATTATACCGACTGACACCAGAAGCAAATCAAGCGATTAAGACCGTCTGCTATGTGGCAGTGATGTGTTTATGTTATCTGTAATGGAAGCTGATACACAATATGTCAACACACGGAGCTTTGATAGAGACATCGTCATCGTCACAGTTAATTTCCCTGTTGCTATAGTAACTGAAGTCACAATGACACAGGATGCTCAAGGAGGACGACACGTCTGGAGAAATGAAAAACACGCAGGCGGAGGCAGAGAACAGACAAAGGTGCCCTGTTCCTGTCGGCGTGTTTCTGTGAAATAAAACAAATAAAAACACACAAATAAAAGTTTGTTACCCAACTAGATTAGGGTTTTATTTTCTGCCCATATAATTCCAGGAAATGTGGTTTTCAGTAAGCGCACACAGACATTTAGATATTCTCCAAAAAAGGTGTCAAATGGCATTTTTATACAGGCTCGCCAGCTGTGGTCATAATTATTCTCACACCCGTACACACACACGCACACACACAAACAGCCTCACAAAAATATAAAATTCTATTGAAAAATCCTCCTTTAGAGAATCACTCACTCGGTTGTTATCAACTTGGTAAACTTTTTGTTTCACAGATACAAAACAAACAGAAATACAAAAAGGACAAATGCAAAGATCTGGTTAGCAAGCAAAAAGGTGCTTGTCAAACAGGAAAATAATACATTGAGATAATCACTCTTGAATAAATTAAATATCTAAAGCCTCATACACACGTGTTGCATTTCAAACTCCTTCCAGGGTGAAGGTGTTCAGACGTCATTTGAATGTGCAGTTTATTTGTCCAAGATGATGAGCTAAACCTCTGGAGAGACATATCCGGGCCGTAATGTTCTGCAACCCATTCCAGCTGACGCACAGAGACATTAGATTTAATACTGATATCGGAAAATATTGATTGACTTTGCACGTCGTAAACTTTACACCACAGTGCAACATAGGTTTCTACAGTTTGTTACTGTGCCGTGTTTCTACAGTTCATCTCGTGGGTGCGGTTCCTGCAGCCAGTGTCGGTAGACGGCCACGGGATCTACGTTCCAGTGCTTGTGGAAGGAGATGGCCTGCTGCAAGGAGGACAGCGTGTGGTTGTAGTCATCCGGTCGGGCCTAGGATATCAAAAACAAGCCGTTAGGTCAGTGTGTGTGCTCCCCTTAATGTTTCACGTTTCATGTATTCAGAGGATTCCCATCGCTGCAAACTATCTGACTCTTCCCTCAGGGTAGCGCAGCTCAATGTTCTGTTGTCGTAGCCTCTGTAACCCACAAGCTAGCCTTTCTGTCTCTTTCCCCCCCGACACTCAGGGAAGAATAACATGAAGCGAGCATCGTGCAGCGCGACACCTGATATTGGAGCGTGAAGGTCAATATTTTGTATCTGGCTCTCATCAACACTAGGAGCATTTTGGGCTCAGAAAGAAGTTTCTGTTTTTCAGGTCTCTGAACCAGAAAGGTGAGAGATGATTTCAGGGAAGGGAGCAGAAACAAAGAGATGACACCACAGCATCACACATGAACCCTTCACACTGTTCCACGGACAGAGACGTGCTTCCTCCTGACTCCCTTACTGCAGAATAACACTGTGTCTTGGCCAAGTTGCCTTCTTCTTCCGTACAAGCAACTAACAGAATTATAGTTTTATAGACATAATAATAGGATTTTAACACCAAAAGGCTCTGTCTCCACCTTCTATCAAACGATTCTGATTCCAAAACTCTAGTCTAGTTCACACCCCAGGATTTTTAGTCAGATTTTTCACTTGCCAACAAAAGCCCCAGATCAGAGCCAAATTGGCGTTCGATCAACTGTCGCCAATTGCAAAGAGTGAACTCTTCAAAGACGAGAGTTGGCTGCTCCAAATCGACATCTAGCAGGTTGCATATCCACATGAATCAGCTACAAATATAGCCAATCAGAGCACAGGACGCGGGGACCAGTCATGTTAGTCGGGTGTTTCTGCAGGAGAAAGATCCTGGAGTCTGTGATCCCCTGTCAGTCGGCCATGTAGCATGAGCTCAGGACGACTGCAAGACTCCAAACCACAAGACAGCAAGTTGTCCAGTGTGTAGACAAAACATTGAGCTGTCTTATCTGAAAACCATTTATTCCTCATTTACATTCATTAGTGGAAAATCATTTTCCAAACCAGGGCCCTGAATAGAAGAGCTGATTCTCTGAGATAACTCGGCAGGTTTCTATCTGGAGCGAATTAACATTTTCATCTTATCACTTTTCCCCCATTTTTATCTCAATGGTAGAAACTTTGTAAACAAAATATCCTTTGTCGAGAACAAGACGACGAGTGTCATCTCAGAAGAGACCCTGTCTGAACTTTCTTCCGTAATAACAAGTATTGGTTTTGGAGATGGACTACAGCAGTAAATCAATTGTTTTCATCAAACTACTCCACTGACGTATTGGTCCCAGGAGCCTGAGTTCATCAGTGCCTCTCTGAAAATACAACAATGAACTGTATCACAAACTGGCTGAATTCTCTAGACTCTGTGTGTTGAACCTCTAGAGGTCTAGAGGTTCAACACTGAGGTTCAACACTGGCCAGAGGATTTTTACACTAATTGGAGTTTGGAAACATCTTTCTTTACTCGTCTAACTTGACAGAGATCAGGACTTTTCTCCAGAGACCTTTGTTAGACTTTATTCTGAGAACATTAGAGACAAAGCTCAGAGAGAGTTAATGAAGATGAAGAGGTTGAGTTTATAAAAGCAGATCATTTCCACAAGAAGCTAGAATAGATGTTTAGTCTTAGATTTATTATTATTGGAAACTTAATCCAATACAAATTAACACATATAAGAACTGTATGTAAACCTGTACAGGAATATGTTCTTATATTTTCAATCTATTGCATGTGAGCACATTTTCAGTTCCCCTATAATAAGTTACAAGTTATTTAATTATTTCCAGGAGCCCCTGTTTGAACACACAGTTTTATTTGTTTCTTTACAGGGGGCTGCAAAAAACATGACATCTGTAAAGTTAGCGTGATCATCTAACCTTGTTTTTATTGAATGCCTCTGAAGGTTTACGGGTACTGTGTGTCTGTGTATGTGTGTGTGTGTCTGTCTGTGTGTGTCTGTGTGTGTCTGTGTGTGTCTCTACCTGGTGGAACAGTGGACTGTGTGTGATGGGGACACCGAGGGAGGTGAAGCATCGGCCCAGCACCATGTCGTCAGGAGCATCATCAGTGTAGCATCTACAACCACTGGAGACGAGCCTGGAGACTGCAGGCCTACTAAGCACCATCCTACACACACACACGCACACACACCCACACAAATGCACAGATTTTCCATTATAAAGGGATGAAATTGACCCAAAGTCTGATTTATTTGCCACCGGTGATTCTCTGACAGACACTCAGTAACTCTTTAATCATGTATTTCTGGTAATTAAATATCATCCAATCCCTTCAAAACTGTATTTGATTCCAACCACACTAAAATGTGAAAATGTGCCATATGCTATATCACTTTCAAGACAAATGACGTCAAGGGGAACTTGGTAAGAATTTTTTTTTCAGCGGCTTCATCCTCATTGTATAGTCACCAGCCTCACCCTCCTCCTCCTGTGGTGTAGCTGTATCCGTGGTTAATTAGGCTGTAGCCGTATCTCTCCCCAAGGCTCACCGCCTCCTCTGGATCATAGCAGCGCAGCAGTCGCCGCAACCGGGGTAAACTGAGACGGACAAAAGACCAACAAGTGAGGTGCATGTGTGCATGTTATAGATCGTAGAGACTGTGAGGAGGTGAAAGGTCACCCTTTAAAGCGAGTTACCAGGATTGAAGGCAGATTAAAACCGCTTCTTGAGTTGTTTTCTTTATCGCACCAAAACACTTTCTACACACACCGTCCACAGGTTGTCACTTGTTTTGTCAGATTGGAGCTCGTCTGGGGAAAGTGTGCGTTGATCTGGACTGAAAACTCTTGCTGTTATTGCAACAGTCACATTTTCAAGGTCAGGAAAAACTACTTGTGATTGCAATTCACTCCAATCAACCTGTCACAATCACAGGATCCACCAGACTAGACAAAATGAACCCCTCGCAGATGTGAACAATAAAAAGCTGGAGTCATTTGAAGGGACTGAGAGCTGGAGAGTTTTAAACAGAGCCAGTTCTCCCAGCCGCAGCGCTTTGAGACACGAGTCAAAAGTACAAATACAAACTGTATTCTCCCCTTTGACAACTTTTAAACAAAATGATGTCCAAAACTTAACATCTCCTCTTGGAGTCATGAGTCAAAGAAAATCTCTTGTGCCAGTTACCTGATGAGTGTATCGTCATCAACAATGAGAAGCCAGTCAGACTTTGGCCCAGTGTCACTAAGGAACCGCCTCAAGATGGCAAATGTCTTCCCACAGTGTCCTGCAGGGACACAACATAAAGACGTCAAGTGTGAGATAGATGGAGGAGAAGGTCACCGGCTCTGATCCTGGAGGGTTGTGACTCATAGAGGAATGCTCACAAGGATGAATAGATGATTTGGAAGAAAAATGGAAATATCAAGACAAAAAAGAAAGAAGGAACAATGTGCAAACATGGAAGTAAAGAGATGAAGGGATGTGGTAAAACAAATTTAGATAAACAGGACAACAATCAAGAAATCTACTTTAAAAGCCCTGCAATAAATCCATAATCCGGTTTTATGAACTTCAGAGATATGTTATATTCCATCCTTTTTAATATAAAAAGAAATTATATAAACAGTCCTTTTACTGCAATACAAATCATCAGCAACACAAACTGCTGCCTCTAAATTCATACAATTAAAGTTTACTCTATAAAATACTATCGCAAGGAAATAAACATTACAACCATCATGAAGTCAGGATTTATTGAATGACTGTGTTTGTCTCACTGAGGGGAACCTAATAAACCAAACCAGTGTAGGTGTTCATAAGAGACAAAAAGAAAATACAACATTGCATCTTTCTTGTGTTGATTCTTTCATGTCTGTAAAGCACAAGCTGGGGAACCATTAATCAGTGACGGAAATATAAAAAAGAAGACGATGGGACAGAAGAGGCACTAGGACACTTCACATCAGCCTGTGAACAGGAGCAGAGAGAGGAATTTAAAGAGGAACACGAGGAAGAGGTGCTCCTGACACTGTGCCGGTCGCCCGCTGTGCGAAGGCACATTAGAGGGAGTGACGCAGGAGGATGTGTGCTGTTATCAGGGGTCAGCTCAGACAAGAACACACCACAGATACACACTGATGTCTGGACAATGTTCAAACCTCAGATTGTTTTTTTCCTTACACCTGTGGAGGAGTGAGGTATATTAGGCAGTGAGTGTTTGAAGTTGATGGAAGGAGGGAAAAAAGGGGCGGATGTGAAGGTGTGAGCCACTTGAATCTGTCAGAGTTCTGAAGCTGACGTGAGCTCCAGCCTGGTGCGTGTGCTTCATTAACCTGGAGAAGTGTTGATTCAGGATGTACTTACTTCACATCATATGTGATATGTGTTCATATAAACCATATTGATATTATATATCATTTTATACAATAATATTGTCTTTTGCACACTCTGTCTTACACTCATAGTATATTATATTACCTATTGTAGAGTCAAATACTTATACTCATAGCTCTACTATATATCATATATTATATCATACTCTCTGTATATTCTTTGTATACATAAGACTATATACACATATTTAGACATGTGTACATGTTATAATTATTATTATTATATTACTATTACTATTATATATACTGTTGCTGCCATTATTACTATATACTGCTATTATATTGGTATAATTACTATACTATATATACTGTACTATTTTTATATACTGTCTAACAATAACATTACCATCATATCATCAGAACTATTACCATCATCTTGCCACTGCACCTTATCTACCTATTTTATTTTATCTTGTGCTTCTGTTTTTTATTCTTTCTACCTCAATATTTTTTATTTTATTCTATTGTATTGTATTTTATTGTATTCAAATATACCGGCTGCTATGACAACTTAATTTCCCTTCCGGGATGAATAAAGTACTCTATCTATCTATCTATCTATCTATCTATCTATCTATCTATCTATCTATCTATCTATCTATCTATCTATCTATCTATCTATCTATCTATCTATCTATCTATCTATCTATCTATCTATCTATCTATCTATCTATCTATCTATCTATCTATCTATCTATCTATCTATCTATCTATCTATCTATCTATCTATCTATCTATCTATCTATCTATCTATCTATCTATCTATCTATCTATCTATCTATCTGTGGGAGGAAGGCGAGCCAGCAGTCAGTGTGGTGCTCGGATTTCTGAGATTCAGGTTCGCGTTTTATTGACATGGACCAATTACCAACTATACACCCATATATGGCCACGAGGGTATTCTCTGATGGTGATTTTTGGGCATTTCACCTTTGGGAGAGAGAGAGCAGGAAAGACCTTCAGCAAAGGGCCGGGTCAGAACCCAACCTGCGGCTGCTGCAGGAGGGCTCCAGCCTCAGTATCTGCTCGCTCACCTGGTCGCGCGGCTGCCCTGGAAGTGGCCTCTATCAACGGGACAAGTAATTGTGTGTGGAACACGGCAAAGGATTCAATGTTCTAACTTGGCTGCCAAATTCCCAATTATCTGGGGGATGTGCTGAAAAACCAGTCCGATCAATAGAAGACCCACTTTGCAACTATCTGCTGCTAACGCCTTGACCCCAGACGTCTCGACAGGTCAGAGCTGCCGGGGGTTTAATCAATGTGGCTGATCGCTGTGTGTCCTCTTCTCACTGAAGCTGATCATTAGTGCAGTTATTGTTTTCAAGTTATAAAGCATATTGAGGAAGTTCCATTGTCCTCTATCCAGAGGAGTGCTTTACCCTGGCTTATACTCTCAAAGCCAGAGGAAAGCTGTCTTTGAGAGTATAAGCCATATGCTGCTGGGATTCAGTTGGACTCTCCTGTCTTCAGAATCAGTTGTGAATCTGTCCGCACAGTGATTCATCCTCCTGGGGTGCACTTCAAGTGTGTGAGAGAGGAGGTCAGGGGCCTCTCCCCTCAGCCCTCAAGAGGCTGGAAGACTTTCTCTCACTAACAGTTCCCTCCAATCAGAAGGACAAAAGAAGGTGAAGAGCAACTTGATGATCCGTGAGCTGTGGACAACGTGGTGATTGAACACGGAAAAAACCCACAGGCAAGTCAGTGGATGAATGCTAACATCTACCAAGCCAGCATCTTTGCCGTTAGTGTGCAGGTCTGTGCCTCTATCGATGGAGTCTCTATCACAGTCCACCCTCCTGTGTCTGAGCTGTAGATCTGTGCTGCAGGAATCGATGAACGCTGCTGCCGCTTGGCTCACCTCTCTCAGTGTTGGGCACTCCCAGGCTGATGGTGGGAATGAAGGCGTCAGTGACGTCGCTGTAATACTCCAGAAACCCAGCGTCACTCTCCCATGTTGCTTTCACCACTGGCACTGTGAGGAGTGGGAGAGGCACATTATTAGATCAAGAGGGACTTGGAAATACTCTTAATTATAAAGGAAGATATTGACTGGAGGGAGAAAACCATCTTTGTATATAACACAAGTTAACCATATGCTTACTTTCTGTATCTGCATTGAAAATAGTAAATAATAAATGTCAATAACTGTATCGCATCAATCATTTTCCTCCTTGATATGTGGCGAACAATCATAAATAATGACAAAATTAATTGATGTATAGTCAGCTAACTTTATATAACCTGAAATTAAACATTTGATGAAAACATCCCGAACAAAGTGAGTCTGTCCTGAACTTCTGTTTAGTTTCATCTTTAAAAACAGACATCAGTGTTTTAGGTAATTACACAAACCGAGAGTCTGGATGAGGTTGTGAAGTTAAACAGGAAACCAAGTTAATGAACATTAATTAACTGGAAAAGGCTGGAAGCACTGTGAGGATCATGTTATTTGATTTTTCCAGTGCCTTCAACAGCATCCAGCCTCTACTTCTGAGGGACAAGCTGGAGCAGACCAGAGTGGACCACCACCTCACAGCATGGATCCTGGACTACCTCACCAACCGTCCACAGTATGTGCGTATACGGGGGTGTGAGTCTGACCTGGTGTCCTGCAGCACGGGGGCCCCACAAGGAACCATACTAGCTCCAGTCCTCTTCACCATCTACACATCGGACTTCTCATACAACTCTACTAACTGCTACCTGCAAAAATTCTCTGATGACTCTGCAATCGTCGGCCTCATTTCCGCCGGTGATGACAGGGAATACAGAGAACTGAACCAGGACTTCATTACATGGTGCCAGCGGAACTTCCTCCAGATCAACTCTGGAAAAACCAAGGAGCTGTTGGTGGACTTCTGCCGGAGTAAACACTCTCCTCCGACACCAGTGAACATCCAGGGAACGGACATTGACATTGTGAGATCATATAAATACCTAGGTCTTCACCTAAACAATAAACTGGACTGGACTGATCACACACAGGCTGTTTACAAGAAGGGACAGAGCAGACTCTATCTGCTGAGGAGTCTGAGGTCTTTTGGGGTGCAGGGAGCACTCCTGAAGACCTTCTTCGACTCGGTGGTGGCATCAGCCATCTTCTTTGGAGTGGTCTGCTGGGGCAGCAGCATCTCGACAGCAGACGGGAAGAGACTTAATAAGCTCATCAGAAAGGCCAGCAGTGTGCTGGGGTGTCCACTGGATACGGTGCAGGTGGTAGGAGACAGGAGGATAGTTGCTAAGCTATCCTCCCTGATGGCCAACTCCTCCCACCCCATGCGGGACACCCTGGCAGCTCTAAACAGCTCCTTCAGCCACCGGCTGATTCACCCCCGGTGTGTGAGGGAGAGGTATCGCAGGTCCTTCCTTCCCGCTGCTGTCAGACTGTATAACCAGCTGTGACCCCATTAACACACAACACAATATTTGCAATTTAATTTACTTAATTATTTAATTTAATTATCTAATTATTTAATTGTATTGTTCAGTTGTTCTACTACTTACTATTTATTTGCTTATTTGACTGTTTACTTTTTCTTTTTGCTCATTGTTGTTTTTTGTTTCTTACTTTGTTGTTTTGCTCTTTCGTTTGTTCTTGTTGCACTGTGCCTGCGCTGCAGATCCATTGATTATTCTGGCTTCCCTCTCGGCTCATAAGCTGCTTGTTAGAGGTAATTAACGAAACAGTCTTCATCTAAAACCGATGAAGTGGTCGAAACTAACACACACCTCGCTCCCTGTGGAATTTCTGGCAAGTTTTCACAGCAACAAATACGTCATTCTTCGAGACCGAATCTCCCTAAAAAGACGGAGAGAAAAAAGTCAATGCCCCTCTGCATAGAACAAACATGTAAGACTGAAGCTGGTGAAAGGGGCACAGGAGCACACACACAGAATGAGGCGCAGCTTACGTATACAGAATGTAATGGAGTTGTAAAATTGAGGCGGAATGGCAAAATGAGGCACACTCAGTTCTAACAGTATTATGGGGGGGGGAACGACTCACAGCAATGTTTTCCATTTTGGTTTTCTGTACAGATCTGTGAATTTTTTTTTTTCACCCACTTCTCCTTTCAGGTGTGAAAATGACCGATAGTAATCAGAACTCATTCACGTCTGTCGGTTTTGATTTGCTCTCTCCGCAGAATATTCGGTACAAATGAATATGTTCTTTGTGTGTGATAGGTTTCAAAGTGTGATGGAAAAGTATGAGTCATTCTTTTTTAGGAAAATGTGACAGGTGAGTAAATGGAAAATGGATTTAACAATGTACTGACAAACTTGGAGTGAATAGAGCTTGGGAGGGTATCTGCAGATGAATGACTTTTAGAGCCGCCAAAGATAATGTCAAAAAATAATCATCCAATATGTCTCTGAAAATAGTCGAGTTATACCTCTTTTACAACCAAATTAGAGGGTATGAGCAGGTTTTTGTAAACACGGGAAAATCGCTAAAATAGGTGAATGATTGATCCAAGTCTTATGATGTAAAGGTCATAAATAAGAGCTGTACGTACACAGTTAGGCAGGTAGGTTGTAAATGTGGTAGCACAGTTGTCTCTCGGCTCTGTGCAAAACTCTGGGACTGCTGTCAGCTTTGGACCTTTTCCTTCCTCCCAAATATACAGAGCAATCTAAAAAAAAAAACATGAAAAGGACATTTCGGCTGCATGAGGGAACAGTGATTAGTGACATGTTATCGCTGTCCTGGAAACGTAAAGTTGTTGGTTCAGTGTCGGACGAGTACAACAACTCCTCCGACAATGAAAGGCTCTGACTTCCTTGCAGCTCTGGACGTCCTAAGAACTCGGTCTGGGTCGTATACACCCAGACAGCCAGTGATTTATTTTTTATTACCCATAAGTCATTGGAGGATTTCAAAGGGGGCCGCTCAGGCTATGAATTCCAATTTCGAAGAGGATAAATTAATAACTTTGCGGGGTCTGGAAACCGCAAACGGAAAAGTGAGACACAACTTTGATTTGACCTCGATTTTACTGTCGAATTGGGAAGCACAGGAATTTCAAAAGTCCTACGCAGGAAACAAAATGTTATTTCAACCTGTTCAAGAGAATCCCATTGAAAAAAATGCAAAAACACAGAAACATGTCCATTTCACATAACCACATGCAATCCCACCCAAAAAAACATGTTGCATTAATAATATAATTAATAGCTTCATTCACAAGCAGGTGCAGGCGTTGAGTCTGAGAGCTTTTCAACTAGAGAGTCATCAGTCACTGGGGCAGAGCAGTCTGTCTACATCACGTCAGCAGGGGAACAGAAAAATTCTGGCACTAATGATAATATCCAAGTTTTAAGCATAACTTATTTATTATAGTGGCGGAGACAGACACACACACACACACACACACGATTCAAGAAACTTGATGGTACCTCATGCTTCAAGTCGATGGTAAAGTCAGACTTCAGATTCCTGTGTTGGATCCGCTCAGTGAGTCTGAAACAAAAGTGAAAGAAGTTGAAAGAAGAAGAAGAGCAGATTGGAAAAGGGGATGCACAGAGAGAACGTCCTGATTCGATTAACTGGTTTTGTTTGAGTTCTTCTGTCTCCTGTTTTATGTTTTAAATTGAAAATGTAAGTGTTTTCTTTTAGGTACGAATACACAGGCAATGGAAAGCGCCTGAAGCTCTAGATTTGAAAGACTGAATAAATGAATTTGTAAAGATTTCATCATGAGTCAATATTAAATTAATTAAAAAGTAATTCTGAAGATAAATTACTCTGGGACCTTTTACAGACCTTTATAAAACTGATGCAAAGCCTGTTTAATATTAATTCAGAGCCTGTTTTGAGTTCAGGCATAATAAGCCAATATAGGACTTTCATTTTATTGTTTGAATGAGCTATTTATTTTTATCTATTAGACTTGAGTTTCTGTAATAGTTTTAATCAGTCTAATCCTAACACCATAATGAACAAAGCTTTGCTGCAGCTGTGACCCAACTCTCTCTCAAAATAACAAAGAGAGAGAGAGAGAGAGAGAGAGAGATAGAGAGAGAGAGAGAGAGAGAGAGAGAGAGAACCTGTCAGTGACACTCTGATGCTCTCTCACACAGACACACACACAGACACACAGACATACACACAAACACACACACACACACACACACACACACACACACACACACACAGACACACGCACGCACTTAGACACACACGCACACACACACACACACACACACACACACACCTGTGGAGCAGGGGGGTGCTGAGAGCCCAGCCTGCTGCAGGGTCAGGGTAACCGAAGGAACTGGGGTCTTCAGAGAAAGCATAATGGTGGATGATAGAAGCCTCGTTGTCATGGAGACGTTTACCCAGAAACCATTCCTGTGACATGCGAACAGGGAAATATGTTGTATATGAATTGAAAGTTCCTCTTGGCCGAGGACTGTTCTACGTTTAAGTGTTGGCAGCTCTGTGCAAAGTTTGGTGATCTTAACAAAGATATTACACCTTCTACTTGTAGAAGGATTTAAAAAGCCACCAGGGTTTGTACATTTCGGTGACATGCTCGCCTTCCAGAATCAGAGGCCTGATGTTTAAAAAGGCGTCGGAGTTTGTCCAACAATGCCAGATGTGCACAGGCTTAGAAAGTGCCTGCAGGAAGTTTTAGCGAACCCAGAGTGGGGGTGCACGGTTACATTATACAGAATTGATGAGAAGCAAAGTCATCTGAGGGAGACCTGTAACCTCATCAGAGAGTCAGAGATATGAAACATGCAGGTGCTGCGGTCTGATCAGGGGGGAACTGAGCCAAAATCACCAAAACAGCTGTTGCATAAAACTGAATATCGTTAGTTTAGTTGGTTATAGGTTTTTATTTCAGGGTGTATGTTTGCGTCTCACCTCGTGGACTTGATACCTGTGGAGCACCTGCAGCAGAGCAGCCAGCGAGACCCTGGTCTCCTCCTCTACGAAGAAAAACCAGGAAGCTGATTGGCCGTATGTGGCAGAGAGACTGCAAAGATCCATAAGAAACAATTAGCTCATCAGTTATGCTTCATTCAATCAAGCTTCATGGATTGTGATTTGATTGTTATTGTTTTGTTATATAATCTCGACATGCGGGTTCAGAACTCACTGGGGAAGCGCAGGGAGGATACTCCAATCCCCTGCATACTCCGACAGCTCATGAAGAAGAAGAACAACCGGAACCACCTGAAACAAAACAAGTCAATTGAAAAAAACTATCAATATCCTGCAGGCAGATTAATACAATACACTGCAAAACATCTTCAGAAACATTTGTTTTTTCAATTGATTAAACTCTCTTTCTATGTGTCTGTTTGAGCAGGTGATCAACACGGAGCAATCAAACACTCTACATGTAAACTCAATGCAGTCATACAGGTAAACAGGTTTCAATGGTGTCATGGACAAGTATGGAAGTGAAATAACATGAAGAAGAACATACAATTAGGATATATTGTATTTCCTGGTACGAGTACCATTACAATAAGGTAAAATACTTCTTGACAAGTTAAAGTCCTGCATTCAAACCCCCAGTTAAGTAAAGAAAAAATGCATATATCATCAATTAAAGCATTAAAAGTACTATAACTGGAGAAAATTAACATACATTTATAATTATTATTATTATTATAAAACTTTTTGTCTCTTTACTAAAAACAGACTCAAATCTAGGACAAAACACACGCCCCCATCTTAACACTGCTTTTTATAAGTGGGCACAAGAAAGAAATATCAAAATATCATCTTTCATCTTTAACAATGCAAAGTATTTTGTGTTATTTTTAACGGTAAAATATTGATATAAAAAGTCATTATAGCTGTAAAATAAATGTAGCAGATCAAAAATACATGAGCTGCAAATAGATGCCGACACAAAAGCAGAAAATTGAAATACAAGTATCTCAGGTTTGTTCTTATGAAAGACTCTGCAGTGACACTGACAGATGATCCGCTGAATGCACCTGAACATGCTGGTGGGGGGGCGAGACCTTAATCGACAACACGTTGAGTGACGACATCTGCACAACTCTGTTCCATGGAGCTATTTATATAGACTCAGTCGTGAGGATGATTACAGCAAAGAATAGCTCAAGGAAGTCAATGTGTGCTTCCCTTCTTGTCTGAGCCGAGCAAGTCCCTTTGTGAGTTCTATCCATTTTAACCTGGAGCCGCACAAAGGCAGTTGTGTGTAATCACAACGAGGACTCAGCTCTAAATGAGGTGTTTGAAACAGCAGAATCGTTGTGTCAACATAACAGGTCGTGTCGTGCCACCGGCAGCGGAGGTGGGCGCTCACCTCTCAGACGTGTTTGGAATAAACAGTGGCATGAGTCACGATGGTTTCTGACATGTAGATTGTGTAGAGCAGGAGTCGCTGCTTCCCTACTGGCTTCACTTCTGTTACACAACTTTCTTTCCTTGCATTCCTCACGCAAACAACCACAGCAACAACACTGTGCTCGCTTTTCTATGCATCTTCATTCGTCTGCAAATTGCCTTCATTTTTTCCTCTGACGTTCTTCCTCTGGCAACAGCAGACATTCCTCCAAAGTCCAGTTTTATTTTTACATTTTATATCAAACTTGCAGCTGGAAATAAACCTGTCACACAAAGAATGAGCCTTTTAGAATAAGACAGAACGTTATTGGCTTTTGCCAAATAACATATTACTTAAGTTGCCTGTTTGGAACATCCTTGAGTTTGTGGCTGTGGCTAAAAAGCCTTGTGTGTCTCACTCTCTCCCCCTTTTACATTTAAACCTTGTCCTATCAACAAAACATCTACAAACAAGTTTTAAAACATGTCACTTGTTGAAATAAAGCTGAAGGTAAGAGATAAAACACCATGAGGGTCACTAAGGAGTGCTGGAAGAGGGAGGGAGGAACCGAACACAAGGCAGCTCTGACGGACTTTAATAAAGACAAACAGGTTTACTGGCAGATGGCGGCTAAACAAGCTGATGAGAAGAAAGACAGGCGGACGAGCGGCAACAGGCAACTGCATCACACGAGGAACACAAGGGAGCAAAGATGAGAAACTGGGAACAGGTGTGTGTGTGTGTGTTTGTCCACAAGTCTGCATGCCGACACACGGGCCAGTTCACGTTCTGAGGGGACAATTTACCACCTGCTGTGGTGTGGTGGATGGTCGTGCGGCGCAAAGAGCCGAGGCAGCGAGCGTGGCCAAATGAGACGGATCTGAAATGAGTTTGGATGATGAGGCCGAAAAAAAGAGCCACAGGCGGCGACATTTAGGGATAAAAACCTTTACTTGTGGACAATAACAAACAGACGCCATGTGCCATCAACCAAATGTTAACCTTTAGCTATAAATATGAAGTCAGGTAGTGGGAAAAGAGAAATGAATTAAGAAAACTAGCAGCATTTCAGAATATACGACCTTTAATCTTCTTGAAATGTATTTAATAGTCAGTCAGAAAACGTGTGACGCATTAACATGGCCTTGTTCAAAACAGCTTTCCACAATCAAGCTCTATCAAATTCAAAGAAAGCTTTGATTCGTTAAGCTCTTTGTTCAGACGACACACATTTAACGAGTTCACGGAAGCATTCAAATGTGACATTTCCATATGCCTTGCCGTTTGATATTGCGAGGATTAATACTTGGCATTTAATTGTTAAATCTCTCCTCTGAGTTTGTGTTTTAAGCGGCAGTCGAGGGTTCACTTGTTCTTTCCACCAGAACTGAGAATGTTTCATGTGATCCACAAACACAAGAAAGGATTCAAACTATGTGTGTCATTAGGTTGAGCACATTGTGTTTCTTTGTCTTTGTGACTTTGATCAGATCTTATTTTATGACCAATTAATGAAGAAAACCATGCACTTAACAAACCAAATCCTGATTTCCCCCTGGGGATCAATTAAGTATCTGTGATTCTGAGTCTCAACCGGCCTCCTCTGGGGACACACACCCATTATCTTTGTTGTGTTCTGCTCTCATGTGTCTTGTTGACGGGCAGCTGTGTGTTTCACTACGGATGCTCCCCACCGTTCTCACTAACTGCCTCTTCTCTCTGTCTCTCAGGAAGAAAATTGGTGTGTAGGGTTAGGGTAACCTCCAACCGCAAACAACAACAACAACGACAACAACAAAACGTGGCTTCAAAACAAAAACAATCACAGACGTGTCAAATTCAATCACACCCATGTCGCTTCAATCCCAAACAAGGCTTTATGTGATTATTCCAGCCGCCGCAGCACATCTACTGTTTACAGGCTGCGGTGTGAACTGACTTTGACTTAAACTCCATTAAACTCATCTGATCGGATCTCAAACGCAACTTGATTTGACTTAACTTATCTTAACTTATCTTATCTTATCCAGAACGGACTCAGACATGTTTGGTTTCTAAACATGTTGCTGTAGAAATCACTGCACAGAGCTTCTCCTTCTTTTTCCTATCCAGGAGATTTTTGTGGATTAAAAATGATGTTGGTGGAAGACAAGAGCGAGACTCTCTTTATTTCACGACCTCCTCTCCCGGCACCAGACAATCATCAAATCTGTGCCTCTGCTCCAGGCAGCCACGTCCATATCTACCTCATTTCACTTTGGTCTACTTAATTTGAACACCTACCCTGCAGACAGATCTCAGCTCAAGCAGTGTGTGCAATGACAAGGGGGACACCTATTGGTGCCAGTGTAACACCACAGTATAACACAAGAGCAAAGGACGCAGGTCAAACCCCTGACCCCCTGACTTTTGATGTCAGTTTGCACACATTGAAAATAAAAACGCATTCAGCATCATTCTCCTGTTAATGTCAGGACCCCAGATTGCACTTCTTTCCAAACCCCCTAATGGTGATTACAATATTTAACTGCACTTCTCTTTATGAACCTGTCTGAAGCACCGATGTTACTAAATAATTTTGCCTCAAAGGACCATGAAACATCCAGTGCCTGACAGATGTTACCTGTCCGAGTTCAGCCGCCTGCTGCAGGATCTCCGCCCTCCTCTGAGCCCCTCGACGGGCGTGGTAGGAGTTTCTCTGGCTCTGGATCACAAAGACCACCTCCTCGAGTTCTGAGAAACACACTCACAGAAAAGAACAAGGGATGAACGTGAGGAAAGAGTAAGGAGTCGTGGTGATTCAAAGAGACAGGGGGAAGTTAAAGAAACACACAGGGATCTATTAATTAATTATACATTAGTTCTAAATGGTTCGTAATGCATGTAATTACAGTAAATTACAAGCGAGTCAGCTGTTTCGTTGACTTTAACTAATCCCTCTAAGATAACAAATCTTCTTCTTTTACAACCACTTATGACTCACCATCGTTATTCTTCACGTATTGTCTGGATTGAACAAACAAGATAAAACATGTTTTATGAGCTGAAAAGCTGCTGGCAGGTGGATTTTCTTTCCTGTTCTATTTCTCTATTTGAGTGACTGAGAGGCGGCTGCAGCTTCCTGTGAAGCGTGCACACACTCACGACATGTCAATCATCCCATGAAGCTCTCAGCAAGAAAGTGAATAACATCTTTTCCCAAATGTCCTTTTTCTTACCTTAGTTTTGTTTAATGTAATTTACTGTATTTTACTCACTGGCACAATGTCAAATACAAAATGTAGCGATTGGAAAATCAAGCCTCATTAACATGCACCAGGAAAGATTAGTTTGGCTGTGAAGTGTGTGTCTGTGTGTGTGTTCCTGTGTGTGTGTATGTGTGTGTCTGGGTGTGCTACTCGGGTGACAACATCAGCGCCTCTGTGGTGAAATTCCTCACTCACCAGCAGCTCTGTGTGCAGCGTGCTCCTGCTGCTCCAGCGCCTGCGGGGAGTCAGAGTTGGTTTAGTCAGACACACTCTGCCGAGCCACATGATGACGAATGATCACAGGAGCGAGAATCTGGGGGCGGCACTTACATGAGCACAACCCGTGTGTCTGTCCTCAGCAGGGAGACCTGAAGACAGGGAGACAGATGCAACAGTGGTGTCCACGCAATGTCAACACAATACTTTAATTAATCTCTCAGACGATCTAAATTTAGAGCAGAGAGAGTCATCTGCAAAAATGGAGAGTTTGAATCACTGGAAATAGTTTTTGGTTTTGAACGGATTGAGTCAACTTGAGCTCTGGAAAATGGAAATAACTGTTGCTGAAAAACATTATTTAATATAAAACATACTTAATATATTTTTCTTCGCTTTAAACGTGACAAGTACAAACTTTTGATATAACCCTGAGACACGCCGCACAAGAACTTTGCCAACTTTTTTTTGTTACAATATCGATTATACTATATACAGAGTTAAGTATAGGTAAAGTATGTGATGAACTAAGATGAACCAATATGACAGACAGGAGTAATAATAAGATAAAAACTGTTATATCAAATAAAATAAAACAGTAAATAAGAAAATTAGGAATACACACACACACATTAATAGCGGATTTGTTATACATTATATTCTTGTTAATATCCTGTTTAAATTATTCCTTTATATTTAAAGATCTGACAGAAAGAAAAATTACTGAAAAATTCAAACTATGAAAATATTTGTAACAACATTTTAATCAAAAACAAAACACCACATGGACCCTGTTGAATATATAAATAACTTATATAGAAATATGAACTGTTAAACTAACATAAACTGTTTACTGTAATACTATATTGACAGCATTTTACTTTGAAGGCCAAATCCATGCGACTTCCGGTCCCTTCCAGCCCCTCACTTCCGGGGAGCTAGCGGGTTAGCTAGCACCTCATGCTAACACCGTTGACTGTAGCTGTGAATCCGGCTAAACAGATGAGCTGTGGCGGGTTTAACTTCACTCACCCAGGATCAGGAGCAGCGCAGTGAACAGTTTACATCCGGTCGCCAGCTCCCGCAGCGGCATGACTCCTCCGCGGCTCCGTTTAAAGTCTCCGTGTTTTCATGGCGGCCGGTGGAACGTGCTAGCGGCTACATGCTAACAGCGGCTGAGCACTGTGGAGCTGCAGCGACCTCTAGCGGACACCAGGTCACCACCACTGCAGATCACTGGAGCTGAGACACTTTTCATACAGATTTATATAAGTACACTAATTAATAAGTACATTTACTTCGTTGCTTAATGTACTGCGGTACTTTAATACGATACTGCACTGGTCATGAAACTCTACTTAAACTATTTTCAATATTTCTAACAGAAACTGTATATTTTGCAAATTTGTGTTTATGTACAAACTTCTTCCTACTTGATCATCCAATCATCCTGTAGATATATACATGTGTATATATATACACAACAAGTTGTATATAATGTACGTACTCAGCTAGGTAATACAGTAGTAAAAAAAGTAACAGTAGTGCAAATGTACAAATGTTCAAATGATCTGTGGTTGGAGGAGGGTGTGTGGCAGTGTGTGGCAATAAGAAGTATATGAGTATTGTGTATATTTAAGTGAAAATGTAAATAAATAAGATCTGTACAGTAAGAAATATATATGGAATATTACAGTATTAACCGAAATTGTAAGATAGGGACGAGGAATACACTATGAGCAGGATAAAAATATAAATATATATATATAAATATGAATACACTATAGGCGGGGTAATACAGTAGTAAAAAAGTAACAGTCAGTACAAATGTTCAAATGTTCAGTGGTTGGAGGAGGGTGTGTGGGGGGTGGGGGGCGTCTACCACGTTCTGACTTGCCTGCTAAATAATAAAGTTTTATCTTATCTTTTTTTATCATCTTATCTTAGTATACTTTTTACCTATCAGTACTCTACTTAAGTATATCTATTTTCGGGTACTTTTCATTTTGACGCCCACCACAAAAATCATTTCATTTTATTCAAAACTTTTTTTTGTTGCATTTTACATAAAAGAAAAGTTTGATCAAATTTCTACATTATTTTTAAGTTCTCTGTATTTGGTTGTGTTCTCTTGTTTAAACGTATAATCAAGGTTTTGCTTCTTTATTATAAAATATTAAACCTCATCTAAATTTCTTTGTCATGAGGGTTTGAAATAAACATCATTATAATCCTAGCCAATTTTTGTTTATGTGTTAGATTTGTACGCATCAGCCGATATTTCCGTACCAGAATGTTTTTACTTCTTAATACCAAACATCCGTATCATTCAGGCCCTGGTATGAATGTTAATAATAATTTAAATACAAACCTCTTTCTCTGCCTCGTTGTCTGTGAAAACATCGTGGTTTTTGATTCCCAGTGAAGAACAAAAATCATTAACAGTCTCAGCTATGGCAGAGACATCAGAAAAAACTCTTTTCTGTCCTCGGCCATTCAGACCAGTGGAAAAATCCAGAACAAATGAGTCACAGCGGCTAAACATGGACTCACACAAATAAATAAACAGGCGGCTGCTGCTGTGAAACCACAGCTGGGACTGGTCACATTTTTCTGCAAATAATGCGAACGTAGGTCTAGATGAAAAAGCCACTTTCAATGGAGGTTTGAATGAAAAGTAAAAGTTCTTATGTACACAGGCAGAGACTGTTCAAACTTACTCCAACACAAATGGCTAAAGTGTCAATTTATCAAACAAAAATGAAACCAGAGATGATTCATGAGTCTGAACTCAACGACGTGTGTGATTTTCTGTAAATCTCTGTTGACTGATCCAGGAAATCGAGACCTGAGCAAACACTGGTCGTACAAACTCTGATCAGAGAAGTTGTTGGTGTGAAAGTCAAATATGCAGCACATGAAACAAACTGTCCCCACAGCACCGAGGCCTTCAGGTGACTCACTGTCCTCCAGAGTTTACAAGTTTCCCTCTCGGTCTCAGAATCTGTCTCCTGTTATTTCCAAGCACGAGGCCAAATGTTGCCTTCAGGTGGTTTTGTATATTCCACCATCAGAAGTCTTAAAAAGCCATTTTGATGTGTTTATTTGCTTGATTATAGATGCATTTGTGTATTTGTAATTAGTTTCTTAATTATCAGTGGGTTTATGTCGACCATGTCGTGAATATTTATTCAGCCTTGACTGAAACACTTGATCAGTTGTAAAATATGAGAGAGCCTTTGGAAGACTTGTGGGGTGAAAGATATAGACAGTAAATGCATGTATCTTTAAAGTAAAAGTCAAGCGATTGCTTCTTAGGAGGGTAAGACCATTTACCATTATGTGTATATTTACTGTTCAACAATACTGGTTATATCTGGATCTTCTATTTTGTCTTATCTTCACTTTGTATTGCTGGAAAATTGCACAACGGCAAACAAATATATATTATGTTTGGTTATTGTTTATAAATTACCATTTCAATATTTTTACCAAAGGTTAAATTCCATGACAGAGGCAATTAAATGACTTGAATCAGTTTCCTCTTAATCTATTGATTAACTCAATGAGTAAAAGATTAACCCATTTAAAATATCAACAGCAAATCTCTACATTTGATAAATTTAACTTTATAATCTTGACCACAATTCCTGAGTGGTTGTCTTATCCTGAATGTGTGTTTATAGTGGATGTCTATCTCTCTCTCTCTCTCTCTCTCTCTCTCTCTCTCTCTCTCTCTCTCTCTCTCTCTCTCTCTCTCTATCTATCTATCTATCTATCTATCTATCTATCTATCTATCTATCTATCTATCTATCTATCTATCTATCTATCTATCTATCTATCTATCTATCTATCCATCTATATATCTATACATCTATCCACCTTTTTATCTATCTGTCTATCTCTATCTATCTATCTATCTATCTATCTATCTATCTATCTATCTATCTATCTATCTATCTATCTATCTATCTATCTATCTATCTATCTATCTATCTATCTATCTATCTATCTATCTATCTATCTATCTATCTATCTATCTATCTATCTATCTATCTATTTATCTATATAACTATATATCTATCCACCTTTTTATCTATCTATGCATTTATCTATCTATCTATTCATCTGTCCATTTTTATCTATCTATCCATTTATCCATCTATCTATCTCTCTCTATATATATGTTATCTGTCTATCTATCAATCTATCAATCAATCTATCTATCTATCTATCTATCTATCTATCTATCTATCTATCTATCTATCTATCTATCTATCTATCTATCTATCTATCTATCTATCTATCTATCTATCTATCTATCTATCTATCTATCTATCTATCTATCTATCTATCTATCTATCTATCTATCTATCTATCTATCTATCTATCTATCTATCTATCTATCTATCTATCTCTCTATGTTCAGTGGTTTATTTTGGTAAGAGGAGAGCAGAAGTCCTTCTCTTGTCACCTCCTCTAACTTGACGGTTGTGTTGGAGGAGTATTAAAGCTGCAGCCTCTAGCTTCACTCAGACACAAACAGCTACAGGCTCCAGTAGGAGGAACCATCAGTGACATCATGGCGCCAGACAAAAGGCCCCCCCGCCGGATGACAGTGACGGAGGTGGAGGTGTTCCTGAGGGACCCCCCAGCTGGTTTCACCGTGGAGGAGGCCCCAGGTTCGGGTTACCGAGTCCGCAGCGACCCGGAGAAGGTCCTGGTGCTCATCGATGACTTCCAGGGCTGCAGAGGGAAAATAGTTTTCCAGAACTCGCCAGGAAGGTGAGACGGAGCAGAGACTGCATACATGAGGGAAGATATATTTATATATATGACTCTGTGTGAGAAACCCACGAGACACTGTCTGATTTGTGGCAGGAAAGTGAAGATGCACGATCTGTGGGAGTACACCAGCATGAGAAAGAGCCTCCTGTCCAAGAGGATCTATCTGCTGACCTCTGCCTGCCAGGAACACTTCTCAGCCGGCCACAGAAAGGCAGCGAATGAAGTGAGAGGTGACAGAACCTTTTCATCACAACGTCTCAGCATGAATTCACAGTGTCATGATCATGCAGTTGAAAAAGAAAAGGTCTTTGAATGCACCACTGGCCTTTCTGCATGCAGTTTGGTGGCTGGGGTGACTCACAGTGCTGGCCTGCACACTCAGTTTGCAGTGGGCGGGGTGGAGAAATAACAAAAGGCCGCCTAGCACTTACGTAGCTCACATGTCAACATGTTTTCCTTCAGTCCTCTGTGCCGGTTTGCTCATGGGCGGTTTGTGTTTCAGTGCTGCAGCAGTACGTGGTGTCCATCGACGGCAGCGACCCTCTGATCAAGTGGCAGCTGGAGCGAGGCCTGGACTGGACCATCTCTTCTGTGGCTGGAGAAAGCTACAGGGTGGATGTGAGCACAACCTCTCTGTGGTCCATGTCCATTGATAGCATACGGATGTGGTCCACTTCAGGCGATGATGCGGCCCTCTTGTGGCCCCTAACCCACTTGTAAAAATGGCAAATGTTTCCCTGATATTGAAAGGTGTAATCTTGACCTCAGGTGGCCCATGTGGTAAATGGTGGATTCGACCCAAATAGCACAAAAGTAACTCAGGCCACCTTTGGTTGACTTGTGGCCCAGATCTGGCAAACAGGAGCAAACTGCTGGTTTTTGGCCAAATCTGGGCCAAAGCAATCATGCTTATGTGCTGATGGTTTCCTGATTTTCCTCATGTCAGATCGACTTGGCCGAAACGCTTGAAAACTGGGCCGCAAAAAACATCCACATCGAAAGTGACAAACTACTCAAAGTGGAGCCCGTGTGGCGAGACGCCTCCTTCACCCTCAAGTACTACTCTGACGCCCTCTTTGATTTCCCTCACTGGTTTGGCTTCAGCAAAAGGAACTTTAAGGTAACTGACTCGTATTGTTCTCATTTCATATTTAATCTATTTTTGGATTTGTCAGCATGCTCAGGCTTCTCTAACCCCCCAACTCTGCTCCTATCTCTGAAGTTGAGACTGACATGATCCAGCAGCGGAGGAAGATCTGGGAGAAATCGAGAGTCTGCTCAGGGTTCGGTGGCGTTTCTAGATCAACAGACGATTGGTTCTAATACCGAACTTCTCGGTGAAGGCCCAGTTCTACCTCGTTGGACGCATGGGTCCAAATGTTTCTTGTGCTCAGTGGATGGAAACTACAGATGAGGACTGGCAAAGAATTTCTGAATGACATGAAGATTATATAGGGAAATTATACGTTTAAATAGATTTGTTTGAAAGAGGTTTTCGTCAGTAAACACATTTACATCCTGATTTGCACACGTTTGTATTGTATTGTACGTTGAAGAGGTTCCAGAGGATTTTCTATTTTTGACCAAACTCAAATTCAATAAATGCTTTTACAAAACAAATACATTGACGTGTTTTAATGCAACAGTTGTCATCAGTGGAAAGATGCCGGTGTTGTGACGTGCACGACACTACGGGATGAGGAGAAGAGCCGACGCGGCGTTGGTGATGGTTTGCACGTGCTCGTGATAGTCGTTGCCGAAGAAACGCATCAGCAGGTAATTGAAGATGCCGACTACGCACATCAGGAACAGGAAGAAGATGATGCGCTTTCCGAACAGGTAGCCGGGGGTGCTGCAGGAAAATGGAAAATAATCAAGTTAGACAGCATCACACTCAAAACTCACACAGAGCCCTGATCACCTGTGTCCATTTACCTTTGAGAGGTTTGTCCCAGGTATCCCACAAAGTACTTCTGCCTGACCATCAGGTAGATGATCCCAGCGAAGGCGGCAGGAGCTTCAAACAGACGAAGGACAAAGAAAAGACAAGTTTGAATGAATAAATATAAAAATAAGAAACACTTAATGTACGAATAATCTGTTTATAAAGACGGACAACATGACAGCTCCTCAAAAGTGAAGGGTCAGTCTGGTAGCTGGCTGCAGCATGGACCCAGCCTCCTCCATGTTAGCGAACAGGACATGATATAGACATACATTTTTTCTCAGAGAGGGTTTCTGTCATTTTAGATCGTTCTTATCACACGGATGTTTGTTTAAGTTCTGTTTTTTTTGTTGTAGCTATTTAATACTATAAAAATTAGGTGATTGACAGCTGAGACTGACGATGGCAGCGTTCTTTTTTCAGATATTTTGGCTTCATTTCTGGATAGTGGGAGGAAGTGGAGACGTGTCATCTATAGACAGTCTATGGTCTTCATGCAACGTATAACATCCAGCGATTTACAAAGCATTAGGACAATTTCATGATCGTGCAACTTTCTAAAAATCATATATTCCCAACATTTTTAAAAGCAAAAGCATTTGGACAAAGACCCCATCGGGTCCAGGGCCCCTGTGGTAATCTGTCAATAACTGTCAAATAAATACTGGAGCGGAAAAAGGCATAAAAATAAAATATAAGTGAAATACGTAGCACCTGCAAAATGATACAGCATCTATCGTTTGAGTTCAACTGATAACAACAGACTCATCATTCGTCCTGCAGAGTTTGGACATACACGTTGACCTGGGATGCAAATTATGAGCCATTCCCGATCGTCCTGGAGACAGGCTCTTGTGGCTCTTCGATGACTAGAGGTTGTCATAACGACACATTCATTCTAATGGTGGATTCACATTTCTAACCAGCACAGCAGTAACACAACCTCTCATTTGTCTGCCTGACCTACTAAAGCAGCTCTGACTCTGGGGTGTGTTTCTGTTGATGATTGATTCAAGTATAGGATTACCTTGATTGAGACAAAGGCCGGCACACCACATCACTGCCAGGAACGTGGGATACGCGTCCATGCAGTTACGGCTGGAAGAAACGTAAACAGGCTCTGTAAACAGTTTGTTTCAATAGAGTTCCGGAGCAATGAGAGAGAGTGTGAAGCAATCGCCAGCTGATACCAGGCCCCTTGTTCCTCTGACTGTTGGGAAATGTTCTGAAAACTGCCGAGCAGAAGTGGCTTTGACAAACTGTGCATGAGCTACTGGAGCCAGTTTGGTTCTCCGAGTGTCAAAGGAGCAACGTTTAAATGGAAAACCAGGAAGAAACTGAGGCCAGTGTTCCAGCAGCTGTTCAATAACGTTCAGTTAAATAACCATGTCCCTTTAACCTTTCCCAATTTTGGATATATAATTTGTCCTGAACACATTAAAGTTTGCAGCGTATTTCAGGAATAAGAAAGAAAAATAGAGTTGGTCAGTTTCTCAGACAAGATTTCTCTTAAGATCCAGGATTTTGTGATTTTTGTGTTTTTTTTATTGCTTCATGGACAACATTTCTGTCAAGAAAGCTTCAAACTTCACATCACTCCCTGAACCGGTTGACAGCTCGACTGCGTTCTGAAGGAAATCTGATACTTTGGGTTGAATTAAAATTACGAGACCAAAACGTTTTAAACTGTCACTTAACGTTTGCATCACATTCAAGAAATCTGAACATCACCTCTACAGGACAGGATGTGGCCCGGATATTTCCTTTTAAAAACAGGAAGTACGTTGCAGCTGATGGACTAATAGAGTTCCACAAGACAAGTCTGAGCCTGCAGCCTATTTATCATCATATTCTTATGATTAACACATTTATTGCAGTCATTCAAAAGTCAGGTGACCTACCCCCTGATCAATCAGATATAATTTAACAGAGAACATAGGTTTATTTATGTTTATTGCCACTTGCACAGGTACATTTATGTAAATTTCTAATAAATACAAAATATAAGATAGGCGATGCAGCTCAGAATTAATGCAGAAAACGACACTGAATACACTGAGATATTTCACCAAAGACATTCAAGTAATTCTGATAAATGAATGGATATCACATTGTTCAGTATTCAGGTAAAAAATACTCTTGAGTTGACTAACACTTATGTGCCAACCAGTTTAGCAATACTTGTGAAAGTCACGATTTAGACACTTTTGTGTTGCGAATGATAGATGAGTTGGTGTGAACATTTCCACTCCTCCACCTGTGAATGATTAAAATGCCCCCCCCCCCCCCCCCCCCACCACCACCTGAGCCAGAAGCTGGTTGACAAACGGCCTTTGTTGCTTTCCCAGCAAATATTCAAATCTGTATTGCTGTGTATTGACTGTCCCCCTGTGTGTGAGGCAAATGAGGCTTGACGCTCACTGAGATTAAAACCACTGGGATGTAAAACCCTATGCAAAGTTTTGTAGTAGGAAAAAGCTACATCCTAAAGGTCAGTGTATCACTTGGGTTGGTGTTTATGAGAGAAAGAGAGAGAAAAAGAAACTTACTTGGCACAGGACACTCTGTCAGAGGCCGGTGTGTGGGTCAAGCATTCCCTCTCCACCTTCTGGGCAAAGAAGGCTGAACACATAGACAGATAAACATAAATAAAATAAAATGAACGAAGTTCATCACTTCTTATACATTTTAAACAATTGATGTTAATGTCAGAAGCTGCTTCGTTCCTCTACTCACTGTTCTGCAGGACGCTGATGAGGGTGACCATCACCAGGAGGTAGATGTTCTCCACCACCACTTGGTTCGCGTCCATGATCGATGCTGAGGCTGAGGGAGGCTGAGTGCGACTGTACGTTCACTGTCGACAGCGAAGCATTAACATGATGCTTCCCTCTTCCACGTCACACACACACACACACACACACACACACACACACACACACACACACACACACACACACACACACACACACACACACACACACACACACACACACACACTTGTTTGTAACTTCCCCTTTATGTAAATGAGGCCCTGGCTTTAAAAACACAGAACTTTCCTGCTAATTTCTTGATGTGAGTCTGTGTGTGTGTGTGTGTGTGTGTACGTGTGTTTGTGGGTGTGTGTATGTGTGCCTGTGCATGGCGTACATTGCCCGCACAGTTTCATAGATGGATGAATACTTAATTGAACCTGAGGGACATTTAGAAAAGCTTTGTTTCGAGCAGCTGTTTCTGAGAGTTTTTGGTTTTCATCCTCGTCTTTGATGGAAAAAGCTTCTGGAGAATTTCTACCAAACGGGCATTCTAATGGAGATTTCCATGTATTCAATTTATCAAAGTGAGTTAAATTCCTAAGGGATAAGTGGGTCAGTTTATTAGTAATATTTTGTAGGGTGTGGTTGGTGAAATATGTTCAGATGAAACAAACAATGTGACAATAAAGGGACTTGTAATATGTGTTTTTAATCCCATGTGTTATTATAAAGTGTGATGATTGTTGTCTATATTTTTGTGCTGCATTTTTCCTTTTCTTTATTGTTATGATGCTGTGGCCTGGACTGAGGTGAAGCTTAATTTATTAAATGAAGTATGAACGTGCAGGTCCAGTAAAATATGTTGTGATTGGTCAAACAGCGCCTACTTGTGCCTCTGAACGGAACTGCATCTTCCTCCTAATCTCATGTCTCTCACTCTCATCTAATCCAATACATTTCAGATGATTAAATTAATTAAAACTCAAATGATTAAAACCATTAAAGCCCCGTCCCAAACTTTAGCTGTGTCCAGTTCAATTAAGCAAATAAACAGCTTAAATAAAAATATATAAATAAATGACTGCTTATTTTTATTTTTATTAATTATTTCTACGTTTGTTTTATTCATCAAGTAAACAAAACCATGTAAAATCAAACACTATCTTATATAATCTGAGCCTCTTTCACAAGACATTAATGAACAAAGCAAATAATTTAATACAATTTTAATGTCAATATAATGTATGTTGTACATATTGTGGTTTCTTTATCAAAATCTATAATATCTACATTAATTTCACCTACGTCACGTATTAAATGATTTATAGTACCTTTCTGTGGCCCTACCGTCGCCATGGTGTCCCATATGGTCTAGCGGTTAGGATTCCTGGTTTTCACCCAGGCGGCCCGGGTTCGACTCCCGGTATGGGAACTGCTCTTTTTCAGCCCGGTGGAAGATTTCCTCAGCACTTAAAGTCCTGTTCATACATGTGGTGTTTACAAAGCGTCAGTGATTGTTGAGTCTGGTAAAGTTGTTTTTAATAACAAGTCATGTCCTCTGTTTCTGCTTGTGTTTGTTTATGTTACTGTGACACAGATGACCTCACTTTACTGAGTGTTTCTGTAAAAATAATATGAATAATCAATAATACAACAGACTTTATGTTTGAGCCTGGCAACACTGTGAAACATGTCACAACAAATGTGGTTCTAGATTTAAAGTATTTCTTTGTGTTATCTCTGCCTGTGGCTGCTCAGGTTTCCAGGTCAACTAGAAAAGATGTTTTTGTAAAGAGTGTTTTTGAAATTGTATTTGGGTGGAACAAACAAACATGTCTGGTTTTTACTTTATTTCATAATATGTTTATTCTAGTGTGAATACTGATTTCAACATGTCGAACACATGAGAATATAAAGATTGAGATTCTGTCTGACTGATTTCACCCGGTGACTTTTATTTATTACTTACATCTTAGGTTTCATCTTTCATTTACAATCAGTGTGTAATTCAGTTTTTATGTTTTCCTCAAAAGAAGCTACGGTCCCAGGTTGATCTGGACCAGAACTTCAAGAGTAAGGTACTGTGAAATCAAAAGTGTGATTCACTGATTCAACACATGTAGACACAGTAACCTTAATTCATAACTGAAAATATAAATATTCTATCCAGAAAGGTGGATTCAATGAAATGTATGCAGTTTTCTTTTAAAAAAAATTCTCATAGTTTGTAAATATAGTATTTATTAAACGACACTAAAAAAAAAGAAACTTCGTTCCCAAGAATTTTCAAGTAGTTTTTCAAGAATAACAAAACAAACAAACAAACACAACGGCTTCATACAGCCTCTTTCATACAGTTCACGCAAACTACAAAAGTGCCAAAGTTGGAGAAAACTCTTCAAGTTGCCGTTAATAAACTTTGTTCAACAAACCATAGCAAACATTGACACATTCAAACTTCATGAAGTTTTTAGAAAAGATCAAGAAACTATTAACATGCAGCAATATTATATTCAACCACTTTAACTGGCAGATAACATTTCACGAGTTGAACTGACGCGTGATCGATCAGATTCAAAATCATTCGTAAAATTTGAATTCCTTATTGAATCGTTTATTTAGAGTGGGATGTGAACTAATTTCCCTCAGTGCAATAAACAAAATATATATAACATGATATTTAACAATGTACATTCTTCTGTTGGATTTAAAGATACATAATTATCACCTTTATTTTATAAAGATATTAGTATTTCATTTATGTCACTTTCAAACTTAAACCTCGTCACTGTGCTGCGTTTAAGCGATGCAGGACTTTCGCCAGTTTCGTCAACGTTATGCAGCCAAACGTGTAGAATAGGATTTAGCTCGAGTTCGCATTTTAACATGATTGTTTCCGAATATTTAAACAGATTTGTTCGCTGCCACTACCACCACACAAATAATACACTTTACAGTTGTTTCGATGAACAGTTTAAAACACTTTGGTCTTGATAATAGCGTCACTAATTGTCAACCATAATGTACAGGATGTCTGTAGTGTGGGAGGGAGGATCAAGACCAAACCAAACGAACTGAAGAAAGAACGACGATAAGGACTTTGATAATATGTTCATTAGCAATTGATCTTAACATCTTTGGTTTTCACCAAATCGTTACTGGCTGCAGGAACCCATCCTAATAGATGAGGTGCAGATAATTAAATAAGAACATTTTGCATAATTTTCTCACAACAGGAAGTCAGTTTGAAAGTTATCTGTGCAGCAGGAAAAAAATCATTTCACCACAGTTTACACGAACAGATCAAGTGCACTTAGAGCCTCGCTCTCCAGATCTGTTGGCCCTTGAGTCACAGCCTGAGAAAGAAACTCGTCCAAAAAGTTTTCAGTGTAGGCCCCCCCGTTCATAAGAGCATTTGGTTGCGACACGGCCCCACCAGCATGAACCCCGTAGTCCAACTGGTCGACTCCATTCTGTCCTTTGGCGAGCATCTGGAGGAAGTCGGTGCTGTCTGGCGATAGGTTGCTGGCTGTGGTTGCGGGCGACAGCAGATCCGAGAGGAAGTCGTCGCAGTTGGAGCCGTCGTACGTACTGGAGGTCACCGTGTGGGGAGAGGTCAGGTCAGTGCTGTCCGGTCGGAGGCTCGCTCCACCCGAATGACCCAACATTTGATTCAGCTTGGCGAGCTTCTTCTTCTTCGCTTTCAGTTTCTTCAGCAGCTTGTAGCGGAGGGCGTCCGTGTCACTGAGATCCGGAGGAACCTTGGACGACTGGCCTCTGGAGGAGATCTCAGGGTGCCCGTTCTTTTTGGGCGTAGGGACGATCGTAGGAGACACCAACGTTGTGTTCATCAGTGATACTTGGGAGAGAGAGGTGATGGGTGAAAACGGCGTTGATTTTCCACAGAGAGGGGCGGGGGACGCCACTGGACTCGGTGCGTTAGAGCTCTGGTTGCCGAATCCGCCGTACATCTCTGCAGCTTTCAGAGGGAGACTGTCACTCTCCTCTAGCCTGAGCTGCAGTTTGGGGACGAATCCTCCAGGAGTCTGCTGCTGTCTCTTCACAGGGATGGAGCGAGGGGTGGGAATAGAGAGAGGGGTGGGGACAGAGCGAGGGGCGGGGCTAGAGCGAGGGGTGGAAATAGAGCGAGGGGTGGAAATAGAGCGAGGGGTGGGGACAGAGCGAGGGGTTGAAGTGGGTTTCACTTGTGTGGCCAAGGCGGGTGTGAAGGTGGGTGTGAAGGTGGGGGTGAAGGTGGGTGTGAAGGTGGGTGTGAAGGTGGGGGTGAAGGTGGGGGTGAAGGTGGGGGTGAATTTGTCCTCGGACTTGGCCGCAGGGTGTTTGCTGAGCAGGAAGGACCAGCGGCTGTGCCGAACCAGTGCCGATTGCTTTGTGAGATCGTTCTGACTGGTACCAGTAGAAAGCGAGGGGGGCGTGGTAGTTTGAATTGGGGGCGTTTCCTCCCGAGCTGCAGCGGCCTCGGGTTTGCCACCGACTTCTCCTGTGGGCTCAGGCATCACAGGTGGAGCTGCTGTTGATGAGGCGGCTTTGGTATCTTTTCGTCGACCCACAGCTCTGACTCTGCTCGCTCTTCTCCCTCGTCCTCTCCTGGCGGCGCCCGGCACATATGTGGGATCGCTCGTCACGCCATCCCCAGACGCCGTGTCGGGGGTGGAGGGAGGAGCCTCATCGGGGGCGGGACACATCTCAGCACCCATCCCAGTGGAGGAGCTGTCCGGTGACGCATCGAGCGTCTCACTCTTACAGGGGTCGCTCCAACCCGGACTTCTCCTGTCGTCATCTACAGGCGTCGTCTCTGAATCCGTTTTCAACTCCACCAGTGTGAGTGTGATGATGTCGCTGTGGCTCAGGCCCTCGAAGGTTTCCAGCAGCGTCGTGGAGCCGATGGATGTGTCGGCTGGAATGGTCGTGTCCATGATGCTGCTGCCGTCGTCTGAGAGCACAGAGATCATGTCAGTGTCGTGATGTGCCAGGAGAGACTGGTCGGGGGAGCAGACCAACACTTCCTCTGCTGCTGCTGCTACGTTTAGAGCCGGGATCATCTCAGTTGTTGTTGGGGGGGGAGAGTCAGTAAATGTGCTGGAGGGAGAACAGAGACGAGGCTCTTTCTCCTCCTCCACTTCCCAAAAGACGATGTGCATCTCCTGGGCAGGGACCGGGAGCTTCTGATGGGTCTTACATTCTGGATGTTTCAAGTCATCGTATTCCAGCCATGAGCCTGTGAGGAGCAGGAACACAGTTAGAAAAGTAAATCAGCCGGTGTAGCCTGCATGTTTACAGGATGTGTTATGATTACAGTCTAAGCCAATAATTGTTCAGATCAATCTTGAGTTTTTGAGGTTTGCTTCATACCTCTGGTTTTCAGGCTCAACCATACAACTATATTTTCATTAGAAAAATTGTTGTTTCAAACCGAAACAATCTCATGGGCCAGCAGCGTTTCTAAATTTGTCCGTTTCAGCGAATCTAAAACTTATGAGTAACCTGGACTTCAGGCAAATCTGTAGCAGACTTGAGCATCGAACTCAAGGTTATTTGCAAACTTGAGCTTTTTCAACTAGTCTAACTTTTTCTTGTAGATGTATGTGGTTCGGTCAGTTTTGATCTCAGCTTCAGATTTGTCAGATAGCTCTTATGATAAATATCATTGTAGCTTTTTTTGAAAAATATTTGGTTTAATTCCTTCGCTTAAACCAAACATTTCTTTCACGGGAGAATCTAGGCTAAAACGGCAGAAACACATGCAAGATAAACATTAAATAACTTAACACAGATTTATAATAAAGATCTAATGTAGAAAGCCTAATCAAAAGTAGCTTTAAAATCTTAGCTGACGAGTTAAGAAAACTAATTCTGTATAAATGACAGTGGATCAAGATCTTCAGGGCTGCAAAGGTTAACATTACATTAACTGTCCAGCAGAATGTGCTGTTGAGAAACTACAACCTAGAAGAATTCAATGATTAACCTTCATGCACTGGTGTTCCTGGTTTCACACCACAAGTTAAAATGTAGGTTAGAGTTTGACATAAGGAAGCACAGAAAAAAAAACTGGTTCCCTGGTATGTTATTTCACTGATTCATGAAAATGTATTAAATTACATCTTCCATCTTCTGACTATATGGCAAAGCAATTTATAAATAGTGAAAGTTGCTCTCTTGCAAACAAACCAGACGCCTGTGCTGGAAAGCGAGTTCAACATACCAAGGATTTCTTTTAAATACCTGCCTTCACCGAGCAGAACACTTGCCTCAGTTCAACCTGCATTTTATTGTGTTGCTCTTAATTACAGCTACTGAACAAAGCGCTGAATGTGATACGAGAAGAAACGCTGAGAGCGGCAGGTCTATCGGGTTCAAGTGACAACCAAAGGCAATTTGTTTTAACAGAATGATCTCATATCTAGAGACAGAAATGATTTCCAGTCACTAAAGTAAGGGTATTATTATCAGTCAGGCAAGTTCATCAAATTTCTGATCATTTGAGCATTATTGAGCTTTTGTCTGAATGCGTAACTGATGCAGATACAAAAAGATAAAAGTAACAACAGATAAGAGAAGAAAAGTCTGATGAGGTCAATCTGATGAAAATGTCACCTTATGAGGATAAGGTGAGACAAGGAGAGAATAACCCTAAAAAGGCCAGGTTATCTCTCAGACAGTAGGTGTCCATAGTTTTTAAATAAAGACTGAAATAAATTTGGAACGCTAAGTTAATCAAAACCATATTTAAGAGCTTAATTCAGATTTTACACTCTTTAAGACTGTGCAGAAATTCATTTTATATTTAGCAGTGCGTGAAGCACTCGTCTAATAAAATACATTTAGATCCTATTATTATTATCATCATCACAAGTTCTCATGTTATTCTGAGCTGCTGAGATAGAATAAGAGTCACAGCATTAACACTGTCAGGAGTCATGTTGGAATAAAATGGAAGTGATAAAAGTTGTGTATTTCTACAGTGTGATAAAATCACTCTGTTTGTTAGAAGCTCTTCTTTAAGAGTGGACACACAGAAAGTGTTTAAGAGCACAACAATTAACCTGATCCATAAAACTATCTACTCATTTGTCCCTGTTTGGTTCCTATAGGTGTGTGGCCCTGGTTTTCCAGAGATCTGATTTGGTCTTGTTGACTTGTTTTGATCTGATTCTCAGAAGTCGAACCTGCTAACCCGCTCCGGAGCCAGGTAGGTAGGTAGCATAAGTTACCATGGCGACATGCACGGTACAGGCTTAATGCAGGTAAACCAGTTATTCTTTACATCTTACACTGGTGAAATGAAGGTAATAAACAGATGAAGAGAAGCGGCCATAAGATACCCACCGTCAGAACGACTCATCCAGGTGACAAAGTGCTTCAGTCGGTGGTCGTACTGGATGACAGTGGTGACCGAGTAGCGTCTCCCTCTGAAGGCGAAGCTGTACATTCTGACGTCACTGTCAGGGAGCCCCTCCACAAAGTGCAGCATGAACACGGGAGGCACACTACAGAAAACACAAAGCAGAAGTCTGGTTAAGCGGATGTTAGGTTCATGTTCCATTAAATACTTTACAAACACTGTTTAAACAAAAGAGCACCTGTACTGTTGTTCTCCCTCCTCCCAATACACATTCAATGTGTTACTACTGGAGTGAGTGTGATTATAAGGAAGCAACATTTAATAATTTTATGGGGACAATTCAACAGTGATTTTACTTGCCCTGGCAGGTAGTTACTGTCACTATAGACAGACAGTTAAAGTGAATTGGTTAATTTGTGGTGCAGATATGGAGGCACTGGTTTTGTTTCTACCTTTCTAATCACACAACTGACTCTTCTGAGGATAATCTATTTTCCTCCATGGAGATAGAACTTATTCAGTAGTTTAACTGTACGTTAAAAGGAACAGTTTCTTTACACAGTAACAACGTGTAATTTTGTTCAACATCTACAGTGTAATCATCTCCTAAAGGTACAGTTGCAGGTTAAAGTGTGGGCTCCGGCTAAATTACATGTTTTGTTGATAATTGTGGTGAAAATAACTGAGTACGACCGACGCAGAAAACACATTCGCTGTGTTGCTTTTTATGTCACCACTTATACAAGTAGAAGTGACAGCCCCTGATAGAAAGAGATTTTCTCCCCTTCCTGACTCCGCTCGCTCTTTTTCTCTCGCGCTGACACATGCACTCTCACACACACAATCAGTGGGATCGGACACATGTGTAAAGTCAGACTGGGTATAATGGTCAAGGAGCTGGAGGAGATGACTGGGCACACTTGATTTCCCTCGATACGGTTGGATGATAGCGACAGAGAGGAGCAGAAAATACTGACTGAGGCAGGGGGGGGCAAAACGTGTATGAAAAGACCAAATTATGACTCAAATACGATTCTGTCCCAAGCCGGTTGATCAGTATATCCGTGATCACTATATCATGTTTTCTGTAAAAACAAGTACTAGTGTTTTGTTGGGAGGCGGAGACGGCAGGAATTTCTTCGGAGGGGGCCGCCTCGCAATTCTCCAAGTAGTCCCTATTTCAGTTATCAGGTGTAGCTCAATGAGTGTAAGAATACAGCATAGGCTGCGTACGCAATGTACACACACAAACACACACATGAGTGCAATGAAAACACAAACAGACAAAAAATACACAAACCAAAATGCAGTGGTCTTAATTTTCAACTTGGTATATACACAGGTGAATATAAAACCTGTGAATTCTCATAAGGTTATTCATTTTAACGTTAATGAAACAAAGAAGTCTCACCTCTCCAGTATCATCGTCCTCCTCTGCTTCTTTCTGCAGCAGAAGTTGCACGGAGCCAGATGAACTGCATGAAGTGGGTTCCAATCAGGCACAATGTTTGTGAAGGAGGGAAGAGTTTTCGTGAGCCTGAAAAGTAAAGCATGAATTATATTTAGGATTTAAACAAGATAGCAATTTAGAGACAATTTTACAGATTAATATTATTTTCTGTACAATGTGGTGTCAAGGCTGTGGAGTCGTAGCATCTATGATACAATGTTCCATGTTGAACCTGTATTATCTGAGGAATTCCTCTGCTGAGTCTGTTGGTTTGTTTGTCAGATTTCACTAAAAGGCCTGAACGTATTTCCATGAAACTTGGTTGAAGGATGTGGTTTGGGCCCGGGAAGAATTCATTACATTTCGGCGAGGATCTGGACAGAGGTGTGGATTACATGACTCTTTCTTTCTCCACTCTTTTTAACATTTGCAGATAGGGGGCTTTTTTTTGCCCTTTTCACAGATTACCCAGAGAACAATTCATGAATCCTAATCATAAGAATCAGACATATTCAGGGGACTGAGGTAGTGGTAATCTCATGCAGATCCAAATAAGAATCTGGATCTAGTCAATTTAAATGTGGTGTCATAAGGGAACTATTGGACGGAAGTATACGCTTATTCTTGTTATTTGTCATAAGACATGAAATACAAATCTTAATAAGCGAGCTGTTAAAACTGAACAATGTAATTTTTTTTGTCAATCTGCAGCTGAAAGACAAATATTGTCTCTGTTAAAACCGTCCTCCAGCGTTTAATCAACTGGCTGAATAACAGAACATTATTGAACCACAAGTTTCCTAATAAATTTTCATTTATCACGTAAAAAAAGCTAAATATTCACATGACGGTTTGCTTTTCCTCCTCAGTCTGATATAACTGTGCATACCCTTGAGTCTTGTACTATTGGTTAGACAAAACAAGAATCTGAAGACATTACCTTGGGCTCTGGGAAACTGTTTCTCCTCACAAGGTTGCTCGGTTTATACAGCAGTTACAGAATCATGATAGACTTGTGGTAGCATAACATTGTCAAGACAGGACCAAGCACCGTTCCCCTGGAGAGAATATTCTACCACTAGAGGCTCTGTGCAGTTCAGTACATGTTTTTCAAACGGCCTCATTGAATATGCTTTTCTTTCTCTCGAGACATGTCGCTAATAACCAGAGCTTAATGGGCTGAGGGTTTTCAGCATTATTAGAGACTAATCAACAATCCCCTGTTCACAGTCACTTTTGGATAAATGAGCTGAAACATGTTTTTTTAACAAAAGAACTTGTTTTCAATGATTCATTCATTTGTTCATTTTCTAATTCCAAAACAAACAGTGATGGACGTTCTTCTTCCGGCCATGATTTCTTTCAATCTCACCACTAACTCCTGGATGTGAAAGCTCTAGGGCAAGTTTCTAATTCACGTTAAGACAAAGCTCTTCAGTGAATCGAGTGAAATATGGAATATGATCATCACCTACCTTTCTGAGGAAGCTGCTCCACACGCACTGCACTTGAACTCCCACTGAAAGGTCGACTGGAAGAGAGGCTCCGCCCACGAGTCCAATGAGAGCAGAAGCGGCGCGGCAAATACCGGACTCTCTTTCTGACCTGAAATCCAAAACATACAGCGGTTGGATAATAATAACACTTCAACTTTCATATCATCAGTGGACGAGATGTGGTTCAGAGATTACGTGGGTTTGCACACATGAAAATGAAAAGTATGTCCCTTTGACTATATTTAAACATCATCCCCATTCTTCTGTATTTTTAATATTCAAAGTGTGACACCGGCCTTGTGCGGTCTCCTGCTTCCATCTAGGGATTCAGCAGTTGAGGCAATTAGGGCTGTAGTTGTTTGAAAATCTAATATTTTGTGATTACATCCGGATTTATCATGTGATTAAATCTTGTAGCTGCAATTTGGCAAAATAAAAACCCGACTAGTAGATTCATTGTATATTTCTTTTTGTCACAGTTATCTGTTTGGCAAAAAAAGTGGCATCCGGGTTTATGAAATCTAACATTTATGAACAGAAGGCTTGAGGGGCCTTGGGAGCATTGTGTTGTGGAGTTTGAAAAGCATTCGCTCAGACAGCTCTCCCCTGCTCACAGTAGCTCGGCACTGTTTGCATGTTGCTGCTCATCTAGCACTGGTTTCAAATTAGTGCTGGTGACTTCACAAACAGAGTGCAAAGAAATGTTTTCTTTCTTTATCTTGATTAGTGTCTTTGCATCCATCAAATGTTCTCCATCTGTCCGGGAGAGTCTGTTCTAGACTCTCTTACCTCAAAAGGAAAATACGTATCCATGAAATTGATTTAAAAAGAATGAGCTTCACCGGATCAATAGCGGATTTTGAAATCAACGTTTTAGTTTGATAGATTCATTATAGCATAGAAAGACATAGAAAACTGAAATGATCACTCTGCTTCATTAAACAATCTCCACACCAGAGAGAAAGGACAAGAAAACAATGAGGAAGTGGTGGCTCAACGAATCACTTGTATCTTTTCTCTTGCTTTTCTGGCCATGTTTAATAAAAATGTACAGTATCCTGAGCAGAACAAGAGACCACTGCAAGACATAAACCTCCTGTGACACATAGTCGCTCAGGATGCTTCTGTGAGCAGCAGTATTCCTGACACCAACACTATGGTTGTGTTACGTTTTAACTAACACACGCATGAATTGGTAACAAGGTTGATGTTGTGTTTTCGCCCCTGTCCATTTGTTAGTTTGCTTATATTTAGGCAGGATTTTGCAAAAAGCTACAGAACTGATTTCCTTGAAACCGGGCGGAGGGATGGGACATGGGCCAAGAAAGAACTCGTACGATTTGGGTGTAGAAACGAGCAAAAAGCAGGCAAAGGATTATTATTATCAATTTTTTTGGTCACTAACTTAAAAGAATAATTATTTTTTTTACATTTCAAGCTATTTTTGGGGGAATAATTCAGGGATCTAGGTAGAAAAACAAAATTAGGCATATTTAGAGAACTGAGGGTTCTTGCACCATTCATTAAAGTCACATTTAATGCTTTTTAAGACCCCATTAAACTATTAATAAGCTTAATAAGAAATCGGAATAACAACATTGACTGAGGGCATCATTGTAACACCTCCTGACAGAGTGCTCAAAATAGGAGGACATAAGAAGAAATGTTTTAACTTTACAAGCACTCCTGGCATGTTCTTTTTGTTCTTAATATCCTGTTCAATTAAAAGTATTGTTATTACCATTGTTGCTGTTGTTGTTTATATTATATTATAAGTCTGTTGTTTATTAGTTTGTTTTTCACGTTGTGTCATGTTTGCCAATAAAGCTTAATTGACTTGAACATAAAACCTATTTTCGATCACATGATTATCATGTTATGCAAAATTCAAGTGCTCACTTTTCCTTTACATTCACCTCCAGATCTCAAGAGAAAGATCTGATTTGCCACGGCGGGCAAGCGGGATAAACACAGGCAACCACCAGAAGTGTCAAGGAAAAGCAAGTGTCCATGAAAGCTAGCCCGCAGCATTCGTCAGCTAACGTGCAACAGGCAGATCTCATGTTACGGTGGTGTTCTCTAAAACTACAGTACAGCCTCAAGGAATATAAATAATACATCACTGTGTCTGCCTGACTCACGTTTCCTTCTTGAATTTGTGCCGTTCACAGACTACAACTGACATGGAGAGACATTACTGGGCTCATTGCAGTTCCATAGCTGACCACTGACCTGCAAGACTTGGAATTGTGTGGCGCTGTAACTTGCTCTTCCCACATGAACACATAACATTCAGCACAGAAGGAAACACCACCGGTGTTTTGTGATCAGAAGCTGTAAAGTTTTACAGCCATTTTTAGAACACTGCGTTTTTTCCCCATCAGCCTTAAAAGCACTGCCTGCAAATTTAATAATTTGCAACAAATTTAATAATTTTGAGCAAATTTAATAATTTGCAGCAAATTAAGGGAGCCTGATCTACGAGTTTGTTTAATTTGGTGCAGCTTTATTGAATTTAAGGGGACTGTTGGGCCTTGGAGACGGTATGTGCTTTAGTTGATGCCACTGTTTTTACTACCTGGAATTACCACAGTAAGTCAGTGGAAACAGACAATAACTAAGATTGTGCAAACCCATTTCTCGAATTGAATTGTTTTTTGTTTGGCTGCTGCCTCACATCCTTGTACAGCTTCAGGGAATAAGCTTACCCAGCTTGCAGTGCAGCTTCGGCTGCAGCAGTTTGAAGACCGACATCCTGAGACTGTGTAGATCTTCGCTGGCCGTTTGCAGCACATGATTTGGCACCTTCACCAAACCATCTAGACAGAGAGCAGATTCAGATAAATTACTTCACGTAAAAGCATCGTATTGTGTTAAATAATTACACAAAAAAAACTAGCTAGACAAACAATTAACCATTGTGTTAGTGAGTAATGCTTTCAGTTTCTTGATGTATCCGCCTCTCAAACATCTGCTGCCATCTCATTGTAATCGCCAATACAATGGAGGCGAGTGGTGTTGATACATGTTATAGTTCAATGTTTTTAACAGCACAAAAATAAACATCACATTGAAATGGCAGAATAAACCTCAGAGGTAGATATGTTAAAATAAGAGCAACTCAATCTACGAGGAAAGATTTATGACTTTTATCGAAATTAGCAGTTTCTATTCAGTATTTTTTGTAAAACAAAAACTATATAAGCAAATGGGAAATTAGTTTCTAGTTTTATGATGGTTGTAAATGCAGCAAGACCAAAAAAACTTCGGTAAGACGACACACAGGTACAATGCAGATCATCGTTAAACTTACCACTGTTGGTCTGTTGATGGACTTGAACGGCAGAACAAATGTCCTCATATTCTCTCATCAGCTGCCAGACAGATGATCGCTGAGGCTCGTCTCGAGGTTTACATTTTCCCAAGCTCTTACAGTTTACCAGAGCAGCAAGCAGCGAGTCCAGCCAACACAGCTTGTCCCTGTTCCGCCAGAAAAGATGATTTGGAGCCGATACAAGCTTCTTTGAGGTAGGAGAAATATCCTGAGTTTCTAATTTAAAGTCTGCTAGGTCCTTGATGACGTCGGCTGTCAGTGATTTCTGCTCCGTTCCTGCAGTCTGCTCCTTGCGCTGAAGCGATGGACCATTGATTTCAGTTGAATAAATGGCCACATTTGTGGAGTTGGACTGATTAGTGACCAGACTGCAGCGTCTGTTCAGCACCTCAGGGTGAATCTTCACCTGCGGGGAGTCCTCCTCTGCCTCTGACATACCGAGAGCCGCACAACGATCCCCAGCAGCAGTCAACAAGGCTCCTGATGTGCTCTGCAGGTGTCCAGCCGAGGCCGAGCATCCAGGAGGAGCAAAACCTTCCGTAGAGGCAGCACTGTCTGTTTCCATCTCCAGAACAACATCCTCAACCTGCAGCGATGCCCCCACGGTCTCTGCAGCTGGACAATCAAAGACCCCATTGTATCCATTAACCTTTTCACCATCTGCCTCGGGTCCCGCGTGTTGGCCATTACTGACAGCACAGCGCTCTGCTTGGCGGTAAAGCGTGTCGGTACCATTTGGTGTCCCAAAACTATCAAGTTCACTTGATCGGTGGCGTTTGGGGGAGGGTATAATCGGCTCTTCCTCTTCCAGTGGCAAGGGACTTTTTCGTTTGTTCCCAACCGTGGGCTCCACAGGAACCAATCTAGCCAAAACATCTTCCAAGGAGTGACTGACCAGAGGGAAGAGGCACTGTGTGGGGCATGGAAACAGAAAGGTTAACACAAAAGACACGGTACATTGCTGATTAGTGGAAGGTGTGACACAGCTGTGATGGGACGTACCTGTGGGTTTGTGCAGAGGGTGATTGACTCCTGGAGGTTGATGCGGTAGGAGCGCAGAGGATAGGTCAAGCCCTTTGAAGTGCACCAGGGACAATGCTCCAGTGATGCAGCTCTTTCCTGAACCTTTTGTTTAAAAGAAAAAGTGAAGTGACAAAAACATTGATTAGGTTGAGTCAGGCGTCAACAAACCATCTACTGTCAAACACATTCATCGTTTGATTCTTCCAATAACATTTACATATATATTTGTACAATTGCATCAGTTAATTAGGAAGGTCTTACTTGGTTTACCTTGCAGAAGTGGAGACAACAAGGTCAAGTAAGAACTGCTTAAAGTGACTATCAGGTAAAAAATGTGTTTGAATTTTTGTTGATTTCGTGACTTCAGATTTCTGCTCATCATTGTGTGAATTTAGAATTTTCAGAATCAGCAGATGTCAAATAATTTTTCTTTCAAATTAACACCTTCAGAATAACCATGTTTCATATCATTGGCGGCTTCAAGCCTGCCCAAGTACTTTCGCCTTTTACTTTCAAAGATTTCCGTTAGAGTTTCTTTCCTTTGGTTAAATTTGGATTGGGACTGCCAAGTCACAGTGTTTTTCAAATGTAATTCAGCTTTGCGCAAGTGACCACTGCTAGAGAAGGATGAGCTGTACTGACTTTTCCCAAATACCCTGCCAGTGGTGAGGCCAAAGCCCCCAAACCAGTGTCTTCACCAGTCATTGGCAAACCCCTGCTGCTCTTCTGGTCCACAGCCGTCCGGTACCAGTCAACAATCATTACCATGCCATTGCAACCTGGTACGATTCTGAAGGAGCTGAGGGGGAAAAAAACAGCAACACATGGCGCATGTTAGTTAAAGTGCACAAGTTGTGAAATTTACAAGATAAAGCTCTTCACATTCAGGTGAGACCATAAAACATTCGAAATTTGTCAACCAAGATTATTCTTTTACTTCATCTTATACAGTGGAGGCCATCCTTTTTTTAAATATATATATATATATATATATATATCTGCTTATATTGCAGGACATGTTGCAAATCAACAGGCTACAAGGTGCTTGGCAGTATTATCACATTTGCAAAATGTTGGGATAGAATTCATGACGTACCTTGATTTGACAGGTATTCAGCAAAGGGGCCATTCCCAACTGGTTAATATTAATATGTTTAACAAAAGGTTTCTGGTTTGACTTTCCTTCCAGTTCACTTTATCACGACATTAAACAAACTAAAGCTGAATCCGTCTTATACAAAAGGCGTGTGATAGTGTTTACCTTTGAAAGGTTAAAAAATTACAATTATATAAAAATATAATTGAATGTGGTGCTGTTGAACTGTCCTGCATTGCACAGATGTGTTTTCAGTCTACCCTCAGCGCTAGAAGAGGTGGTAAATAATAAAAACACCTGTTGGTATAATGTAATACAATTCATCAGACTACATTCATAATCTTCCATCACACACACACCTCTCTAAAACAGTTTAAACAAAAACTGGTCATCATAACAGGTGGAATTTAAGCAGGACTGGTGAAGTTGTTTGAGCTTGGTTTTTCCAAATAAACTTCAAATTGAGAGTATGTAAAGATCACAAATGTGTGTATATGATGAAAAACTGTGTAGATATTATTCATAGTGTTTTTATCCATACAGTCCAACCTATTCTATTAGCATTTAAAGTTTTGGTCCACAATTATTTCATCTTGGGGTTTAAATCTTTTCAAATGATTATATGGATAATTTAAAAAACTAGTTAAGCCAATATCAATGATATTACAAGGAATTAATGAGACGTTTCCTAGCAACACAAGTCCCCTGAAGGATAAACAGGTGCACGTTGTCAGACACGTGGGGTCACTCGGGCGGATATTTACTCTGGAAGCACAATAATGAATACACGACTACAGCTGGAGTGGCTGTAACCAGTGTAAACAGCACTGACGACATACTAATACATAACGACTACACTTGACGGTTCTAACTGTTTGATTCATGATTTATGATTTATGAAGAGACGCTGGCAGGACACAATGGAGACCGAGCACCAGTGTCCTCACACATGCTGTGAACGCAGCCTCCACGGAAGAGACAGAGAATCCAACAAAGTGCAAAACACAGATTCCTCAGGTTCGGTTTAAAGCATTATCGTTATAATAAATTATTTAGGCTCCAGTCTAATCCATTAAAAAGCCTCCACGCACCAAACTCTGAGTCCCTGCAGCTAGCGACTAGCATGCTAACACGTTAGCTTAAACCTGTCGTCCCTCTCAGCCGCCGCCGACCTACTTCCGACACTTTTTAATGAATTAACATCATACGTACCGATCCCAGACGCTATATTATAAGAGCTGTGTCGGTGCTGGTCGGTGGAATCCATCCACACATGTCTGTGTGTGTCGGTCCCCGCCGGCGCGGCAAGTCCATGTGCATCGTTTTGTCAGTTTCGTGTTGCCGACGTTCTACTTCCGATGCGCCGGTTGGTTGTGCAGCGGGCTTTGTCTTCCCCCGCCGTGGTGTTGCCAGACAATGGTTCCGCTCAGCCCCATGCGGTCGCTCGGGGGAACTGCAGCCGCCTGGACTCTCTTATTGTTCAGGATGGAGCTGCCGTGAAACCAGAGCAAACCGGTGAGAGCGCGTCGACGTGGTTTCAGCCTCATTATCTTTATCTCCAATGCTTATTAACAGCAGCTCCGAATATTCAATAGGATATGGGTGAGATCCATCTGTTTTGGAAAAAGGACAATACAATTTCCTTGAATAGTCACTATTGTGTCTTATATTCGACGTTATTATTATTTATTTTTTAGAGCAGGACTGTAAACTTTGCATGATATGTTTTCTGAAAGTGAACTAAACTATATAAACAGCTTTTAAAGTCGTTTCATACTTTTTGTTTTGGCTATCTGTTAATCCAAAATTCTAATAAATCTGTATTGTCATCATTCTCAGGTGCAATGAAATTGTAAGATGTATATCTCTCTGTGATGTACGTGTAAAAAATATTGAAATATATGAAAAACATAATTTTGTTTATAATAAGGTAATAATTAATTAATCAATTTATAATTATTCAGTATTTTATATATATACCTTCTAACTGACGTAGAATAACCTAATAAAGATGAAAATGTGTCATTGTCTAAAGTCAGTTGTGTAATTTTGTGTCTAAATATGTATTGGACCTATACTGTCTTTGGCTGTGGGATAAGTGGAGGGGTGGAGCTGGTTGGATGGGAATGGCTGGGTGGGGGGGATACATATGTCCCTCGCTCTGGTTTTATAATATTGCCCCAGCTCTGACACCTCCTGCTCCTGAACACCCCCCCCCCCTTCCCCTCCAGCCCACACATGCAGAGACATTCAAGCGCTCACACGTTATCTCCACCCAATCCCGCCTCTTGCATGTGCCCTCCTCTCCCCTATAAGCCCCTCCTGGATCTGCTGCTCTCCTGTCCTCTATTTTTCCTCCTGATGACAAAATGAATTTGCATATCTTTCCCAGGGAGCACTCATTAGAATGCATAAACCAGCCGCCTCCATCGGGCTCCAGCTTTCTGCCTGCCGTGGCATCTCCTGGTGCAAAAAATGAGACACAGACAGGCAGCATCCCAGGCAGACATGTGGCCTGAGTCTGGGTTGTGATTGGCATTTGGAATCAGTTCACCCTTCCCATTCTTAATTCAGGGATAAGAATAAACTCTGTGTCAGCCATTTTTCTTTGTTTCTGTACGTGCTGCTTAGCGGAGGCCTAATTATTAAAACCCAATTTCCCTATTAAAATGTTCAGATAGATAATTAACCAGTGTCAAGCACATACAGGATTATCCCCTGTAGGTATATGACTGTATTCTGCAAGTCATAATGAACATGGACATTTTCTTGATCGTAGCACCCCACCCCCTACCACTGCATTTCAACAGACAAGACAAGACAAGCCTTTCAGATGATTACATTACCTCCACTTGGAGCAAAGAGTGCAAGTCGTCTGGAAAAATGTCTCTTTATTGGCTTCAAATCATTTAGCAGATTTGTTTTGTAGACCTGCCCTGGCCAAAGAATCATCAATTGTTCTTAAGCTTGGCCTAATGGTGGCGCTAGAGCTCGGGTCACTGGGTCACAGAAATCTGAATGGTACCTGAAATATGAATCTACACAGATTCACATTTTCTTTATAGTAAAAAAAATGATAATAATGATAAATAGATGTTACCCCCTCCTTCAGTATAATACACAGCAAACGTTTTAATGTCTGTATTAGTAACATATCAGTAAACACCGAAACAATACGGTTAATATGCAAGATACACTCATTAAAAAAAATTGGCACCTTATCCTGGTGAAAGATCAAAGTCACAGGGTCATTAATGTCATTAATGTCATTAAAGTCATTAACGTAATTAAAGTCATTAGGTGTGTTTGAATAGCATGAATGTGCAACACCTGTCATCGATCTGATAAACAAACACAATCTCCTAACACCTCTTGGTACAGGTAGGAAGCTGAATTATTCAACTTTACAAAAACACAGTGATATAAGATTAAGATTAAGATACATTGTTTAATTAATACCAGATATGCATGAGAGATAAAAACGTGCAAAAACTCAAAAAAAACCTTTGATGAGATGTATTCTGTCCTTTAGTCTGTGTGAAATCATCAATTGGAAGGATGATGTTAGTATTGGTAATACAGTGGTTACACATCTGGAACAACAGCCTTTACAATTTAAAAATACATATGAAAGTGTGTGAAAGCCCTATTCTGTTTATATAGCCTAATATAGCTGGAGACAGTGGGTTACTTTGTAATTAATTAATTTATCATTGTTGTCATTTTCCTATTTGAGTTTTTTGTAATTTAGTGCTTTAACCATTTCACTGCACTGCACAGAGTTTGGGGTTAAACATCAAAAGAAATCTGCATTGAGACTATGATACAGACATTTTTATCATTGTGGAATCATATGGAATTATATGGAAACAGACCTGCAAACAGTACTGGACTATTTGCTACTAGAAAATAAATTCCTGTGGGATTAAATTATTATGTTGCCTAAAGAAAACTGCTTTATCTTTGTCTTAAACCGAACAGTGCAACCCTTAGATCGTATTGATCTGTGTTTGAACTGAGCTGGAGTCACTATCATCCTGCAATCAGCTACACGATTTCAATCAACTATATGAAGCCCCATATGAATGAGGCACAGCAACACATTGTGCAGAGAAACATGAAAAATAATATATTTATACCTATTTAATACCTTTATCATGGGTCTGATTATCATAATGAGGACTGCAGACTCATATGTAAACAACCACAGCACCAAGTAAACATAATCTTTAATGACACACATAATCAAGAGATAGTAAGAGAATTTAAAAAACATATCATCTTAAACAAGGGGGATGTTTAATTTTTTCCAGCCAGGGGTTGAAAATGAAAATGATCCACTTAGCACAGCAATCAAAGGGACAATATGATCAGCTGTGTTCAAATCGTGCTGTCACTCCAACGCGAAACCCTCAACACGTCCCATCCAGAACGAGAAACACGCAAAGTTCTCCCCACGCACTTCCCCCCCTCCCTCCCCACCCACCCACCCCAGGTATAATTGTGCAAATAAGCTCACGTGTGCTGCAGAGGAACGCACCATGGAGGTGGTCGTTGGGGGGGGGGGTAGGGATGAGGAGAGAGGGGGGGCGTTGGCTCATGCATTGGGATCATTCACTGAACTCCTCCACTGTGCATGCACTGCTCTCCACGTAGTGAAGTGAATACTATGGCGAACACCCTGCTCACTACTACCAGCGGATCCCCGCACGCCACGCGTTGTGTGTTTCATATCAACGCGCCTCGCAAAACTTGGGTGACGTTTCACAAAAGGCGGCCAATCAGAGCGCGTCTTCCATTAGGACAATGAAAAGCCGGCGGCCAATCGCAGCCCCGGCACACCGGGCGCCGGCCAATCAGCTGCGGGCCCCGTGGAGAGTAATGTTAGCGAGCTGCAGACTGAAGACATTGCGTATCGCTGCTCCCTCACACACAGCCATTGCAGAGCACTGAGATCTGGAGACTGTCCCTCGGTGAGTATCACTCTGCAACACTCAAACTGTCCGGAATCGGGGGGAAATCATGGAAAAAGCCATTGTTAAGATCTCTGCGTGTTAACCAGAGTCGAATTTAACACATTTTGTCATTTGTGTGTTTTTTCTGTGTGCAAAACCGTGTAAAAAACACAACAACAACAAAAAGGGAAATTAAATAGCCGGCGCCTGGCAGCTGACGTTGCTGTGCCTGGGAGTGAGAGGCAGACGCTTTGTAAAGGGGGAGAAAAAATGGGCTGGAAAATAATATTAACCTTGAGCGAATTCGACGAAAACACTCGATTCTGCCGAATAGAATTAATTCTGTATGTTGCCGTCGTGTTGTGTGTTGAAAATCGAGGCGAGTCGAACGGTGGTTATCGCGTGAAAATTCCGTAAATGTCGAGCGGACGAACGCTGTTAGCGACAATGGTAGAAGATCCCCGTTAGCTCGCCATTGCAGTGCATTGCATTGCGAGGCTGAATGACTGCGGCTCCCGGGGAAAGAGGGGGGAAATACGGGGAAACACGGGAAAAAGAGAGGACGTGACAACACGCACACGTCCGTGGGTTTGTGAGCTTGAACTCAGCCGAGAAGAAGGTGGAAAAATTGCCTCACGATCTGCGCTTTTCACTGTAATGGCTGACTGTGTTCGCATAGGAAACCAGGCAGCGAGGCAGATGGGAAGCCAGCGACACAGAGGCGCAGTTCAACTTCAACTTTTTCTAACCTGCTTTTCTAGAAAAGCGAACGCGCAACTGTGGCATTTTTTGACGGCAAAAGAAAGCCCAGACTCCCCTTGTTCCAACGACACCATCGCGGGATTTTTCCCCCGCTGACAAGGGCTTTAAATCGGGCTCTGAAGTCAAGTGGTCGCCGCGGTCGCGCTGCCCTCTATTGCATGCAGTGCAATGGCTGTGCGCTGACACAAAGAGAAGGAGCCATATTCTCCATGTTAGTGGATGAAGACGAGCGGCCATTAGGAGCTCATAGGAACCCAGGCAGTGGCTCATAGACTCAGCGCAGACCCAGTGTATTACTATACAAGGCGGCCAGTGCAATAGAAATGCATCGGGGGAAATATTTTGCCAGGATCGCCGGCTTTTCGAGCTTATCCGTGGTGTTGCAAAGCGATCTGAAGGGCGGGCGGAGACATTTGAGGGGGACTTTCTTTCATGAGGAAGGCATTCTCACAAAATGGAAGAAGAAATATTGCTGTCGTTGTTGACCTCCTTTTCCTCAACGAGAGCCTATGCGCCATTACTACTTCGCTCGACGCAGCTTTACTTGGGGACTTGCTGTAGCGATTCATGGGCGAATATAGAGGAAATATAACGCGTTTTAAAACACATTTTTAAAACAGTTCGGATTTTTTCCCAGAATGACGGAGATGGAAGACATGAAGGAAACGAGTGTTAGATCACATCCCGACGCAGTTTTGTGTGTTTTACTTTACAATAAATACGTCTTTTGTGTGTTTTGTCTCTTTTTTGTGTAAAAGTTGTTTTTTCATGAAAACACGAACACGAATGGTACGAGTTGTTTCCCGAAGCCCTATTCTTAATACACATGATATTTATATATGGTGATTAATTTTATTTTGCATTTTTTTTTGCAAAAACACGAGTCATGGTTTCTGAGGCCAGTGAGTTCACGGTGAAGAGTCCCACACAAGACTGAGCTTTAGTTCATGTTTTATTTTTTTACTTAAAAGACAACTTTTACGGTTACATGTGGAAGTGAGAAAAATATGAACGGACTTACAAAACGAGAACAAATCTCGGATCAGTGAGTTTTATGTGAAATGACACCTTACGGGTCGCATCATGAAATGAATAAAGGGATTTTCAATTCCCACCAGTTTCCGGGTTTATTATAACGGGATTTGCCAACTGGTTCCAGTTTGACAGCGAGGAGGGCGGGTCACTTTGACAGCTCTGTCAGTCTAGTGGTGAATGGAGAGAACTAAAGGCGTGATCGTTGTGTTGGAATGAAGTATGGGCGAACTAAAAGTAATACACACATATATTAATATTATCTAATCAAGGTTTTTCATTTGAGATTTAAAGAGGTAATTAATAAAAAAAATAAAAAAAATAATTTTTCCTTATCTGTGCAGTTGTGCACGGACCATTTTTACTTGCTTGCAGATAAACTACCATAAGGATGGGGAAGGATCCAACCAAGCCCAAGGGGAAGATGTCCTCATATGCGTACTTTGTGCAGACCTGTCGGGAGGAGCACAAGAAGAAGCACCCTGAAGCTTCCGTTAACTTCTCCGAGTTCTCCAAGAAGTGCTCTGAGCGATGGAAGGTGAGAAAAGGAATTTCAGATTATGGCCGTGGGATCATTTTAAAGCTCTTAATAACAGTTAAATGTGCACATTGTACAATAAGAAAGATTATGAAGCACCATCCCGGGGGAATCTTGACGGTCAAAAAAATGTGTAGCCACAAATTCCACAATCTGCTAATAATCTTTCTGTTTTCAGACAATGTCTGCCAAGGAGAAGGGAAAGTTTGAGGACCTGGCCCGAGGCGACAAGGCCCGTTATGAGAGAGAGATGATGAGCTATGTCCCAGTCAGGGGAGGAAAGAAGAAGAGGTTCAAGGACCCCAATGCCCCCAAGAGACCCCCGTAAGTACTGCATGTCTCTCTGCAGATTAAAACAAATAGAAAGATCTTACTCGTGTTGTAAAGGGATAATATGAAAACTGTTTCCTTTTCCCCCCCAGATCTGCCTTCTTCATCTTTTGCGCAGACTTCCGCCCGAAGGTGAAAGGTGAGACCCCTGGTCTTACCATTGGTGACGTTGCCAAGAGGCTGGGTGAGATGTGGAACGGCACCGCTGCAGAGGACAAGCAGCCCTACGAGAAGAAGGCTGCTAAACTGAAGGAGAAGTATGAGAAGGTAAAGAAACATCTCACCTATTGTGGCACATTTTAACGATGAGTTCACGTTGAGCTGCTCTTCCTCATCAAGACTCAATTACACTGATGGTTAAGAGTCAACATTTGTTCAATATCCTGTCTTTTCTAAATCGCAGGATATCGCTGCATACCGCGCTAAGGGCAAACCAGGCAGCGCAGCGCCAGGAAAAGCCCCGGCCAAGGCTGAGAAGAAGGTTGAAAATGATGATGATGACGATGATGAAGAGGACGAGGAGGATGAAGACGATGATGATGATGATGACGAGTAGATTGCGAGTGACATATATATAGTGGTCATGTTCTTGTTTATAAAGCATTCAACCCCCTTGTACACACTTCACTTACTGAAAGAAAATACGTTAGTATCCAAGGGGTAAAAAAACAACAAAAAAGGCTGTGTATATCAGTTGTTTTTATGCTGTACAGTTTTTTTCTCCTTTTTGTATAGTTAACACTACACAAGTATTGTGTCTGTATCTTTCTGCCAGTCTTATTTTTCCAGTGGTAGTTCCTGGGCCACTATCCTGCCTGGTACAGTGTAAAGGAGTGGGCTTACAGTATTTACCCTAGCTAGCGGTGCACAGCACATAAAAAATCATTCTGAGTTAGAGCTGAGTGTTTTTTTCTTTTTTTCCTCTTTCCTGTGTGTTTTCATTTTGAAATGACGTTATCAAATTTGACGTATCACGGTTGTTTTACTGATCTTTATGTACCACTGTAATAGCAAAAATAAGAAAAATAACGCCTTGTTTATTGTTGAAATTAAATTGCTTCTGATGTCAATAAACTTTTTTTTTAAATAACTCGTATTGTACAGTGTCTCGGAAAAAGAACCAATGTTCTGCACAGTTTATCCTGCAGGTTTGCTTGTTTTAAGATGAAATGGTTGTGTGTATTCTGATGCTCGTTTGAGGTATGAGTCATCACCACAACTGTTTATGTATCCTGTGCTTCCATCTCTGATGTGGCTATATGCAAAGGGGGCTGTATGTAGACGCTCCGCTGGAGGTACACTACAAGTTGTGGCGCTGTTGTCAGCGCTGCCTGCCAGCATGCATCACTGACTCTCCCCGTTCTATTTAGATACAGCTGCTTCATCTCTCACGTACACTCTAGGTCCCATTCAGGGTAGGGGGAAATAAATAAATAAAAAAGACCATTTATATAAGAAGGATTATGTGCTTTGAAAAACCCTGTGATATAAGAAAATGGCTGGTGTGTACAAACCACTACAGCTCAGCTGAAAGGCACACACCGACATACTGTACATGTATATGGGAGAGAGCCCATTCAGTTTCTGGGGGTCACCTACTCTGGGCCTGTACCAAGTATTCATAGAAATGAGCAGAGCAGCGGAGGCATGTGTCTGATCCACGGTGTGAATTACAGGATGTGTCTCCTCAGCTCAGTCTCCTGACTCGGTCCCGGTGTGGAGACAGGGGACAGGGGACAGGGGACAGCTGACCTCTGCACTGCTCGGATACAGCCCAGCGAGTCCATGAAGGTGACGTAGCCCCCCTGCTACACCCGATCAGTCCTCACACTGACGTACGTTCCTGTTAGACTTAAATCCAGAGCATAATTACAGCTATGGAGAAAACACAGGAAACCCCCTCAACCTTTGGTTCATATCACCGATGTGTTGTTTAGATCTGTTCCTGTTCCTGAAACGCAGAAAGGCTGTGAGGAGGATTACCAACGTGAGGCAAACACACAGTTGCCAAAACATGTGACAGCTGCAAGCTGCTGTCACTTCTGATTATCCCGTCCCCACTGTTCCCTGTGTACCACCCGGCCTCCGTCCACTCCCAGCACACTGAAGGAGAGCAGTCGAACCGGTGACTGTTTGCACACATCCACAGTGTGTTGGTCCACAGCTCGTCCCGTCCACACTGCAGTGGGTCGGGCTGCAGAGAGGCAGGATGGGGGAAACTATGCAGAAACAGTTGCAGCGCCTCTTGGCTGCTCTCAGCTGTTGATCAGTGTCTGTGTGGGCCTGCACAGGCCACAAGTGCGCATACAGTTTAGCAGCTTTAGCTACACAGCCACTGTTAATCCCGGCCACCTGGTGTCCACTGTACATACTGCATTCATCTGCGGTCTCAGGCTGACACCTAGAGGCCGCATCCCTGCACCTGCAGCCATACTGTGGAGAGAACACTCAGCCTCAGGTTCAGTGTTGGGTTTAAGAGAAAGATAAAAGTAAAAAGCCTTTCATTATTACACTGATGGGTCAGTATATAAACTTCTGATCAAACTTATTTTAACTTAAAATGCTTTGGAGGTCTCTTAAGCCTTTTGAGAGAAGGTCCAGAACAAAACAAAAGCACCTAGTAGAGCACATCCCTCCACCAAACAGGCCCTTCAAATTCAATCAAACGGCACCAATAGATATCAGTCTCCTAAATGTAATTTATCATCAAAATTGGTCAAATGTAAAAATATAAAAGCCCTATTTCGCAACGTTAAAGAAAGAGATAAGAAACATTGTGGATATGCTCCTTTTTTTTGAAAATCTGTCGAGTAGTTTCTGCACAATCTTACTGACAATCAAGCAAACAGGGGTGGAAACATAACCTCCCATGAACAAAGAACGCTGCTGCTTTTTCAGTTTGTTAAATGAGAACAATTAAAATAATCATGTTACATTAGATGAGGTGGTAGCCTTAAGGAATTTAACTATTTGCATTGGGTAGGATATTACACTACCTGACACTGTAACTGTCACAGTCATCATCTTTAGTCTTTAACTATCTATGACATAGGATTGACCTGATATACTTTGCAGAATATCTCACACCAGAAGTTTCCATTTCAGCTGATTTCCTATTATGTCATCCCTATGTGTGTCCTATTATACCTTACAAGTACATCAGACTGTGAATATGCCATGTTAGTGGTTTACTTTTGTTGGCTTTGTGCCAAGAAATGCAGCCTTTTTTTGTGTCTCTCGACATTCCACGTTATCAGTGCTGGAGCTCTGCCATGTTTCTGACACAATTCTAGTTTCATTAAGAATCCAGGGAAGTAGAAAACAACTTGGCTTTTCATAAAGTTTGTTGTTGAATAATTATGATTTTCAGCACTGAATTTATTGAAATCACGTTTTTAGGGGGACATAGATTGAGGTTAAACTCAAAATAAAATCTGTTTTTCAATCATGGTTAACACCAAACATTATAACTGTTGGATATATTCCCCCTTTCTGCGTCTTCTATATATTTTTCAACATATTTGTGTGGAATCAATTTTGTATTTTATGAATAGAGGACCTGTCATTAATGAGAATAACCCCACTGATAAGAAGAGTGTAATATCTTGACAAATGAGTGATACAAAACATGTAAAACATTCTTAATAAATATATAAAAATAAAATATTCCCCAACTGATTTTATCAAATGCCAACAAAGCATCTTGAGAACAAATTTTCTAAATATTTCAGAAGACAGTAAGAGAAAATTTTGTGTCAATACACCCACTGTAGTTTGAGCTAACAGACTTTTAATCACCTGGAAAAAAGATTTTCCACAAAAAATACCTTTATCTAAATATTAACCATTTTACTATCGTTCATGCTGCAGTTAACCCATCCTCCCCCAGCAAGAAGCCCATTAGACTGGTCAACAATTCAAGGAAATTAATTCCCATCCATCCAAGACCTACTGTATAGCTTTTATCCTCTGAGGGCCATGAGGGTGAGAGGTGAGTTACACCCTGGGACAGATCGTCAGTCCACCACAGGCCCAACATTCAGAGACAAAGAAACCATTCAAACTTACACTCACACCTACTCTCTATTCAAGGTTTCCACTCATCCTAAACCGCTTCTGTTTGCTGTGGGAGGAAACCGGAGTAGAAAACCCACACAGACATAGAGACAACATGCAACTTCCACACAGACAGACCTGGCCGTCAGGTTCAAGCCTAGAATCTTTTTGATGGGAGGCGTGTGAGTGTTAATCGATGCAGCACATTCAGAACATCTCTGATACTTATGTTTATGTATTTAAGGTGTACAGTATGGATTTGCTTCATTCACGTTTAGACAGTTTGTCAAAGCAAATTCACTTACCTTAAACCTTACAATATCATGCTCTATAGGAAACAGTGTCCACAAGTTTTTTCTTATTATTTTTATCCTTTCTTGTAATTTTGTTTTTGATTTGACATCATACATGAATTTCTTTGACGTGGTGTTTAAGGAACTGCACTTTTATGACATAATACTCCTGATAGCTTGTTTCTATATACCGTCTCAAACATAAATCTTCTATATTTGAGTTGAAATAAGTAAATACGACTTTAGAGCTTGAAACGGTGCACAGCTCAGTGTGTGACTCAGTCGATGCCCCCGGCACTAGTCTACTCTGACTCTGCTGCATATTGCACACTCACAAATGCACTCACAGGCACTTCAGGCATTGTGTCTGTGTGTGCATTAATGTGAGTGTGTGTTTGTGTGTGTGTGTGTGTCTGAGGGACCAATCGGCTGCCGTTTCTCTGTACCAGCCCACCTCTGCACCAATCGTGTGAGGGCTGGTCCACTCAGGCCTGCAGCATCACTCTGTTTGGCTTTGCAGAGAAAACATCATTTTTTTTATTTGACAGCGAGAGACGTGCAAAAGGAACCTAGTTTGGTGGATTATAAAATCGGAGCTGCCCCGAACGACTGTGAATTATAGATGTTTCTGCATTTCTGCATCTTGTTAGAAAAAACCTGCTCCACCACTGGGTGATGCTGTTGCAGAGGACAACGGAAGCCAATGCAATTAGCTGTCATAGTCACAACCAATTAAAAAGTGTGACTCATATTATGTGAAGCACCACTGTAATTGTTCTTCTCATTAGACGTTGCAGAAAAGTACAAATGTCAAATGGAAAATGTCCAGGTCTCAGTTCTGTAGTCGTTTAATGTCTTACAACGGGAAAAACAAATCAGCTAATAAAGACAACAACAAAAACAACAATATGAAATTGTCTGAAACACTGACAGTAAAAAACAGATAGCACATTACAGCAGGGTCATGAAAATTAGAGAAGAGATCCAACGGTCAAGCCTTTATCAAGAGCTCGACTTTGACACTGTCTCCATTGTTTTCTGTAAAAAAGTTTTATTTACAATTGGTTGTGTCAGAAAAGATATTTGTTGAAATTGTTCACGTGTGTGTTTGGATGCTCAGTAAATGGACATTTGTCTGAGAGAGAGTCAGGTCTATTGCTACTGAATTATTGTGTTTGTGTATGTGTGTGTGTGTGTGTGTGTGTGAACACTTGAACAAATAGTGTGATAAGAACCAGCTATCTAAAATGACATTTTAGATAGCATAAGTCAATGAAATGTGTTTGTGTGTGTGTGTGTGTGTGTGTGTGTGTGTGTGTGTGTGTGTGTGTGAGTGTGTATGTGTTTTTGCATGGCTTAGTGTTCTGAGCAGACAAAGTGTTGCAAATGCTCGTAAGCTACGCAACAAATGTTGAGTTCTTGTGAAATCAGGTGTGTCATCGTTCTCTCGTGGTTGTCTATCATGGATCATGGTCTTCCTCCAGTCTTTGTGTTTGTGCTGATGTGTCAGTTATCTGACACAGTGTGGGTGTTTCGGGAATGAATATCGTGTTTTTGTGTTTTCTATGTGTTAATATGACCTATATGTGCAAACTGTGTGATAATTTGTTGCCAGTACGGTTAGCGGTTGCGGTTGCTGAAAATGTATTGTATCAGTGTTTGCAGATATGAAGGGTTTTTTTTGATAAAGTTTTGTGGTTAGTCTGAAAAAAACAACAAAGAAAGTGAGTTCTATTGTTGAAGTAAGGCCACATAACAAATAGCAAAAATGCACCCCAAAACAGATTTGACAACCAGACAAGTGAAAATAAAGCAAAAAATACACATAAGCATTCCTTCATTTGTTTGTTTTAATAATGTTTGAGAGAACTGGTTGAGATCCAAGGCCACAGTAAATGTTTCACATCATTTTCATTTGGGTCAAACCAGCTGGCGATCCCACGGAGTCGTCCTGGAAGAGTTCTGTCCCATCAGGATGCAGAAGTTTCTAATATATTGATCTGCTGTGGCCCTTCTCTTATAAGGACCAGTGTGGAGGATTTAGTGGCCTCTAGTGGTGAGGGTACAGATTGCAACCAACTGAAAATATCTCTTTTTAGCACAGCAAGGCACAAAATGTTTATTTTTATTTGGGTAAACATAATCTTTTAGGATTTTAGGGGCTTCCCAGTTTGACCATCTATGTCCTCACTCAGGCCAAAGCCATTGTCTCACAGTCCATTGTCTTCCACTGAGAGGAGGACTGAGGATTTGGAGCCGCTCATAAATTTAGAGATGGTTATTATGAGTAAAAATATGGCAGCTTATATTATATTATCTTCTCCGCAGAATTAGGACACAGATTTGGCACATTCATTACTGGAATGGTTTGCCAGCTAAAATCATCAACTGATTAAAACTTACCACTTGATTGGATATTATTAAAAAAGTTGTCAATATTAGAGAGCACCCAAAATAAGTGCACGACAGCGATGTAGTTTCACTGGAGCGGTGAAAGATAATACCTCAATAAGACATTCCATAAAATAATACTCTGTGAACCTTAGAGTTTATTTATATCAAATCAAATAAATGTAGTTCGTAAAAATAAAATGATTTTGTTTATTTGATCAATTTGAATTAAACCAATATTGAATAAACTCTGTGTTGTATTTAAGATTTTATGTGAGTGCATTAAAACCACATTGTTAGGTAATTTCCCAGTTTCTCTTTCAGTGATCAAGCTCGACTGCTCCGATCATTTCCTGCTCTTGTTTCTCTCTCATATCACGAGGAAGCAATCACTTAATTTGAGTTCTCCTTCTCTTGGAGTAATTTCATTAGGTAAAAAAATCACTCACATACTTTTTGGTCATTGGTGCCTAATCAAGTTTGCGTGTTTGTGTGCTTGATTGTGTTGGTATACAAACAGACACATCCTCTCTTGACCCTAAGCCAGTGCTTTGCAGCTGATGCAAACCACAGCAGGAAGTGAGGCGCCAACAGCAGAGGGAACACATGTGCGACCACACCCGAAAGACAACAAACTGTCTTGCTCAAAGAGATTTAACACAACATTACTGCTTGTATGTGTTGAACCTTCTTTTTGTGTCCCTGCTGTTTCATCTCGTAGCAACCAGAATATAGACAGAGGGATGTTTGAGGCAGAGGAAAAAATAAATTAAAAGATTAAGAGCACTGTATGTCGACAGCTGCTCCCTAAAATAACATAACATGTTGTTGTGCATGACTGATTCTGAGTCAGTGTGTGTGGGGTCCAGGTATTACTCATGTTGTGGGGACCTAAATCTGTTTTACACTGTTCCATTATGAAGACTTGTCTTCTTTATGTGGAGAAAAAGCAAGTCCCTATAAAGTTAATTATTAAATATTAAGATTAAATCATGTATTAAGGGAAGGTTTAGGTCAAGGTCAAGGTCAAAGTTAAGTTAGGCTAGGTTAGGTTTAGATTTAAGTTTAGGGTTAGGGTTAGGGTTAATTATAGGTCATGGTTAAGATTAAAGTTATGGTTAAGGTTAAGGTTATGGCTGGGTTTAGGTTAAGTCAGGTTTAGTTTGGTTAGGTTAAGTTAGGTTGAGGGTTGGGCTTAGGTTACGTTTTAAGGTAAGTCACTTTAATGTCCTCCTTGTGTGTGTGTGTGTGTGTGTTTGTGTGTGTGTGTGTGTGTGTGTGTGTGTGGTTTGTGTTGACATACTAGATTTGCCCTCTAGTCCGTGGCAGATTATGTTCTTGTCTTTGTTTCTTTTCATGTCCTGCAGTCGATGTTGACGAACCTGCCATGTCCTGTCCACAAAATACACGAAACCTGAGAACAACAACAAAAACGTGGCGCTCGCCCATTATGACTCAAGGCAACATGCTGGAACAAACACCAATCCAGTGACCACCTGAAAAACAATGTCTGCTTGACGACAGAGTGTTTCAAAAATACCAGGTAATCCTATTATGTGCTCGGTAGAGGGACACATGCTCATTGAACGAAGAATCTACTTCTCTGTTGTATCACAATATTCTGGGAATCATGGGAGTGGAACCGGCGACAACTGTAGCTGCCTCACAGTGTTATTGTTTTGAGCTCCACATAGAGAGTGCTCATCTAATCACAGCTATTTTGTGCCTTAATAACTGCCTGACATCCACACGGCAGCCATAATGCCAGTTGTGCACTGCTGTTAACCTCGCCTCGGCCTCCACTTTATACCTGCCTAGTCACCATGAGAGAGGGAGGAATGGAAAGAGGAAGAGGTAATGAAGGGAAGGCGTACAGGGAAGCGGAGGCTGACTCAGGTACTTGGAGGTTGGCACTCCCTGTGGCTTGCTCCAAAAACACAGCTGTGCGTTCACACCCTGGTGGAGCAAGGCCCCGACTGTGTACTTCTGTGTGTGTGTCTGTTTGTGTGCAGACGGGTTTGTGCCAGCAATGTCTAACTGTTACTGCTGGAGCCAACAAGGTTCAGGGAGAATCACAAGAATAGACACGTGACATGATTATGACAGGCGTAGCTCAGGAAGGTAGGATGACGGAGGTTATTCCAAACATGTGATGTGTCACAGTGACTGCTCGAGTTTTCTTTTACTGTGTTTTTTTGTCTTTTGTCACATCATTTTACAGGTTTAATGCCCTCCTTATGTCATGTACGTCTTCTTATAAAATCCTTTGTTAGTTTCTGCAGAAAGGCAGAAGTATATGGTGCTGGATTCGTTAATGGTTATCCGCCCTTGATATACATACAAAGCACAGCAGTCTAAATGTATGTATACGTTTCTAGAGTATTCGGAGTTCTCCAGTATTGGAAGCTGAGGACACTGAAAGCCAAGTTGAGTTTGATCAGAGAAAATAACATCATATTAAATACAGTTAAGCAGCGGAACATTTATAGATTTTGTATTTATATGAAAAGCCAACAACATTTTACAGGTTTAATCTTCATTAGAATTAATGCCTAACATTATATACGTCACATTCTGCATCAGAAACTACATTGAACTTATGAAAATGAAATGAAATATATTGTTCAGTAGACTTTTCTACCTTGCAGTTACATACCCTCACCAGCAGGGGAGTGCTGAACCTCCCTAATTACAGCGTCCTTGAATCAAGCATAGACTGTAAATAAAAATGGAGGACTGCCCAAAAGTGAAGCCAAAACATCTTGATTGCCTCCTGATGGCTCATATATCCTGCCACCTCCATGTTAGCAGATGGAACATGGACCAAACATGGTTTTAACTTGTTATTTGAAAAATTGATTCAATCAATGTTGTAAGATGTCATACAGTGTCTATGGCAGCAGTTTAAAAAATTGTACTGGCAGCATGGGAGTGCAAGTAGTTCTGATCCTAACCAAGTTAATATAATTCATCTTGTCTACAGACATCATCTGTATCAATACATCAAACAGTTGTAGAGATAAACACAGAGAGAGAGAGAGAGAGAGAGAGAGAGAGAGAGAGAGAGAGAGAGAGAGAGAGAGAGAGAGAGAGAGAGCAAATAATTCAAACACACAGGACCTGATATGACTGTTAATGTGCAGTACGCAGCCTTACGGGTAGTGTTGTGTTATGTACAGGTTTTATTAATGTCGGTGTGTGAGCTTGTCAGTGGAACAGGTTGAACAGGGAATAGGATGTAAGAAGCCAGTTTGGTTTAGACTTGCTCAGCACCTCTCGGGGACATATTGTGCTCATACAAACAGTGGCAGACATAAAATGCTGAATAACTCACAGGTAAACAGAGAGAACAGATAGGCATCTCAGCTCCCAGCGGCAGGCGCATGTAGATACAAAATACAAGCACCGAACATGCACTTTATTCCCCGTCTGTGGCAGACAGATGGCAGGAACGTGAGATGATGACAAATTGCTTTCACTGCCAAGGGGAGGAGGGTTTCAGCTGTGACAAGTGTGCGAGTGCCGCCTCAGCTCAACAAACCACCGGTTCAAAATGCTAATGTGGTAACTGGTATCTAAGATTTAGTCTCCAGCAAAAGGTCCCTCAGAGGCCTCTCAGGACAAATCCCTGAGTATATTTACCACGGAATTAGTTAGACAGGTGGGAAGATTAGAGGAGCGCCCAGTTGGATGAAGATAAGCTCAAGCTCAGGGTGTCCCCTGGTAAGCCTGAGCCAAATCTAACTCGGGTTTAGGCTATCACCAACGAGATGGGCTTGATCCGAAGAATAAAAGGCAGCTCTTTGAGGTTTGGTAACATTGTGCCCAGAGGTTAAGTCATAGAAAAGAATGGTTCAAGTCAGTGACAAGACAGAGTGCTTTAAATCCAGAGTACAGTTGAATCTGGGGTGATTTACCTGTTGCTGTCTATGGCCCCCACCAGTTGGACTAATGATATTCGTCAGTGGGTTGTTAATAGATGATGATATATTAGAAATGTGAAAAATAGTACATTCATCTTTGAGAGAAAAAACTCAGATTGGTGGTGAAAATGCAGCGTGGAATTTCTAGCAATCTCAGACCTAATTTGTTAGCGTGTCAACGAAATGACAAAAGACAACAAGTTGTTCGGTCCTTACTAGTGTGAACGCTGCGTTAGCATGATGGACGACATCATAGCTCCCCAAAAGTGAAGCTGATCGTCTAGATCGCCCCCTGGTTGCTGGCTGTAGCACAGTTCATAAACACTGCCTCCTTCATGTTACCAGATGAGCCATGGACCAAACTAAAAAGTCCAAATACACGTTAAAAACCTGTTTCCTCCAAGGAATGTTTCTGTCATTTTTATCACATCAGATGAAAGCTTGTCTTGATGAAAGCTAACATATATTGATAAGACTGTTCCTGCAGGTAGTTGAAGCAAAGAGCAGTACACACACAAACACACACACACACACACACACACACACACAAACACACACTGTGCCCTGTTGTTGTACTTTGACCAAACTCAGGAAATATACAGCTCTGTTTATAACACATTCCTAGAGCACTGATACCAATAGAATGTGCTTTTTTTTTAATGGCAGGATACAACAACACTTTTATTTCACAGGTTAACTCCTCCTTTCAAAGCAAGACATCCCGTGGTCCAGGCCCTGATCAGTTTGAGTCAGGGACAGATGGACACAAGGGAACCAGAAGACAGACACTGTGGTTCCAGCGGGGACATAGTTGCTCACACCTCCTGTGAGAGAACCCCACTGAATCGTCCTCTCAGTCTGGGGTTATGATGCAACGGCGGCTCCCAGCACCAACCTTTGCGCCGCAGTCTGAGCTCAAAGTCTGCTGCTGGATCCCAGAATAGCTGAAGACAAGCGGTGCATGTTAATAATCTGTGGAAAACATGGGGAGACAGCAGAGGCGACGCAGCAGCACGTTCATTGCTGCTGTGCCGAGCGTCAGTGTTTATAAATGGAGCTGTTGTATATTTACCGAGTGTGCTGTGCATGTGGCAACTGTCTTGTAGTGACACTGGAAACTGAAATAGATCAAGTGTTGAGGAAGACCAAGTGGATACAGTGCGCTGTTCAAACTCTAATCGTGCCCTTTGACATTTGAAGCTCAAAGGAAGTAGTTAATGTTATTTGCTTGTCGTGGACGGTGTTTCATGTGGACACTGTTCCTGTGTGTGGTCTGAGTGACGCACACGGTCAAGAGGCTTCAGAGGATTAGAGTTGTTTTGTCTTCACACAAAAAGTAGCACTTGTGTTTGATCAGCAAACTATAAAGTGAAGCTGAGGGACTGTAGAGGTGACCTGTTGGTTCAAATTACACAGACCTGCACTGTAGAACCAGCTTTACACACACACACAGAAAGGTTGGTCAGATAATGATACACAAGCCTGTGGTTTCATGCGATGTCATGATGCACATTTAAACAATAAAGGATCATTATAAACAACCTGTTTTACATCCAGTCTCATGTGATCCCTTCATGTTGTGGCCGTCATTTTAAACTGAACTTAAAAAATAATCTATTATTTATGTCACAACTGTTTTATCAGACAAAAATCAAAGCTCTTTCTGTCTTTTTATTATTTTATATTTTTACAATTATCAATGATCTAGAAAAATAATCCAGGGCTGAATTGATAATAACAATAGTCCTTAATTCTTGCCCTACTTGGCTCACTGGCTGCAAATCATGCACTGACCTTAATTTTGAAAACGCAGCCAAACAAAAACACGTTCACACCTCACTGTGTTTGTGCAGACATGCTTGTGTGTGTGTGTGTGTGTGTGAGTGTGTGTGAGTGTGTGTGTCAGACTCTCCCTTTATGGTGGGGAGATTAGGTCGTTAATCCTGTAGATCTCAGAGAGAAAGCCACTCCTGATACCACAATGGATTCACTCAGTCCACCAGGGAGAGGACAGACCTGCTGCTGATAGGCATCTCGACCTCTGACAGGCAGACAGGGCCCACACACTCATACAAACACACACTCAAACACACACACACACACACACACTGAAGGCAGTGCACTTCACCAAGGTCAGGATATTATATTACATATGTATTGGATGCATGCTATAAATAACCCCACAACCATATTGAACTTATATCATAAGACTGACATGTATGTGTAATATGTAGTCTGTAGGCTCACGTTTACATGTGGTATATTTGTAAAACCAGTACTTTTCCACCACAATGCTGTGTATTGCTTAAAAAATACCATTATTTCAGACTCTTCACTCTGCGTGACACCACATGCAATCCCGAAGAATGATTGATTAATTTAATGATTGAGTCATTGGAGGATCAAGGATGAGCAGCCTTGTTGCGTTCTCTTCTCTGATCACAGACCGCTCCTAATGGACTAATTGTCTCCATGCATGACTGTAAAAATGTAACTGTACACAGTTCCATTTTGAGTACTACTGGGAATTTGAGAAAACTCAGAATAAACTACATCCAGCTCAGCCGTTGTACAGCTAAAAGGAATAGTTCACCCAAAGATGAAAATGCACTCATTATCTTCTCACTACTGTGCCGATGGAGGGGTGGGTGAAGTGTTTGAGTCACAAAACACTGTTGGAGTTTCAGAGGTAAACAGTGTGGCAGCCAAATCCATTCCAATTAAAGTACATGGTGACCAATTCTTCAAATGTAAAAAAACAAACAGAAAAAGCCTCCATACTGATCCTGTGGTGTAATGCAATTGTCTGTAAACCCCGACATTCAAATTAAGCTAAATGTCCTCTGTGATCCACATGCAAACGCGGCTCCAGAGAAGGACACTTGGATGACACCACAGGAGCCCCATTAATGCATTTCATGTGTTTTTTAAGTTTTTTTTTTTTTACGTTTGAAGAATCGGTCCCCATGTACTTCAATTGTTTTGGATTTGGCTGCAACACTGTGAACCCCTCAGACTCCAGAAGGGTTTTATGGACTCAAACACTTCACCCACCCATCCAACAGCATAGTGGTGAGCAGATAAAGAGGGAAATCACCATTCACCATCTAGTCCTCTATTTATATTTGATTCCACATCAGATATGGATATTTTGTGTCTGCAGTAAAGCTGGATTGAAAACGAGTGGTTTTATCTTGAAAAGAAAAACGCCACCGGAAGCTTGGGGCGGAGTTCCGGTGTGGTGTCTGCTGGCTTGCGGGTGGCGTAGCGGCAGCGGGGTGACAGCTGAGCGGGAGGTGGAGGAGCAGCATCGCGGTCCGGAGCTTCGACAATACTCTCTAGTATCCAGGGTTTAAAGAGCCACACCGACCCGTTCCACCCTGAGACGCCGTCCTCCAAGCACCGGGGCCCGGGTGAGACTCCACCAGCGGAGGGTGACGCGGATATAAACATATCTCGGCACCGGTTTTTCCACCGACAAAACAGGGACCGTGTCCGGATGTGCCAGCCTCGCATGGCGCAGACACCTTGTTCCTGAAGCGGGGTATCCTTCGTGTTCGCAGGGGTCGGAGGAGGCCCTCTGGTCGGCAGCTTATCACCACCATCGACTCTCGTAGACGTCCGTGTTTACCGATTTGTGGGAGTGAAAAACGACATGATTGAGCAATAAGACGAAGAAGAGGAAGAAGAAGAAGACGCACGTCCTGACTGATCCAGAGAGAGAAGAAGAAGAAGAAGTCGTCTCTGTGTTTCTGTTTCCTTTCCTTTCAAATCACCGTCGTGTGGTTCCAGAAGCTGTTTCCAGGGAGGACGAGGACACAGGGATATAACCGTGCCCTTGTGCATGCGTGTGTGTGCGTGTGAGTGCGTGTGAACCCCCTCCGAGGACCGGGTCGACCTTCGAGATGACGGGCAGCACCCCAGCGGACATGGTGAGCTCATCTCCCGGCACTTTCCCAACTCTTTACCCGCTGACATCCGATTTGTTCCCACGGGGGTTTGGGGTAAAAACAGCGGATGAGTCGATGCTGTGATCTCTCTCTCTCTCCACTGGGTTGTTATGGTAGTGAATGAGAACTTTTATATCCCCAATAGTGGAGTTTGTGGATCCAAACCCTGAAATAACTGGTGCATATGATTGTTATACATCCGTAATATATACTGTCATAGGCTCCCATTGAGCTCCATAGGGTCTGAAACTCTATTAACAGGCTCAATAATCCATTATATTGATCGAAATGCCTCCATTCATGTCTCTGAGTCACGTGGTTGTTGTGTGGAATTGATTTACATTCACAAAGTGGGAACGCAAATTAAATTAAGATCAAGTAAATATTAATATCAAAGTCAAGTTAGTCAACTTTAATGTCAATTATTCCATATGTACAGGAAATAGACAGGATTGAAACCCTGTTATAAACATATAAGTAGACAGAACATATTTAAGTATGCAACTTAATAAGTACTCAATACATAGTACACAGTATGACGTAGTATACAGTTATAAGGCATACGGTGGATAGAATGAGAGTAATTTGATAATTGTCATGATAAATGTCACATTATATTTTAGTTATTGCTATTTTATTTTAAGTATAAAGGCAGATTTTCGCTCCTGGGTGAAGGTTGTGGGTTTATAGTGACACATACTGGGACTCATGGATTCTCCGCAAAGAGAAAATACAAAATTGACAAATGAGAAACTTCTAGAGGAAGAAATACATAAATAAGAATACAAACAGAATTTTGGATAAGAATGATACAAATAGAATACTCCATCTCCAAGCTATAAAATTGAACTATTACTCAAGGGAGGTTTTTTTAATGTGCAATATAAAGATTAAAGTTGTGTAGTTGCGCAGTTTGTCCCAATTCAGTAGATCATTAATGGTTTCAACCTCCTCAATGTGTTTACTCAATTCATAAGCAATATATCAATACATATTGAGTAACTTTGTTATATTGCTATTGATGAAATTATTAATATTATTAATATTGATGAAATTATTAATATTGTTTTAGTTCAATTGTTTTGGCCCCACAAGAAATATTTGAAAAGTTCAAATTACCTAATTACAATGATGAAAATATGTCAAAAAAGGAAAAGCATATTTTTTTCAACAATGTTGAAATGATATTGATTATTCAAAAGTAAACAGCCCGAGTTCCCTTCTTTCAAATACAGCATTCCTCTCACATCGGTCTGCTGAGCTCTTATCAAACCAGGGCTTTGTCTGCTGTGTATTTTAGGTTTGACATTTAGTGAAAACCTCCAGCATCACAGGAAGCAGAGCCGGGAAAGAGACTGGAGATCAGGAGGAGGCGAGGTTCTGCTTTGCTGGCTCCAAGTGTGCAGTGACTGATAATTGCAGTGCTGCTACCACCTCATTATGTCACACCTAGTGGTGCTTTAAAACAGGAGGCTGAACTCCAACCTTTACTCTGTCCATCAACGGGAATTATTTTACCAGCCTACCCCTATGAGCAGTTATCCTCATATGACTTATTTCCTAGTTCCTCGTGTGCTTCCCTTTATGAACTCTCATCATAAATGTTTATGTCAGCCTCTCGTGGATAAGCTATTCCCCAAATTAAAAGGCATATACAATTAATTTAGCCCAGTTTACCCAGTCGTAGAGGTAATATTTCCCCTCTGTCAGTTTTATTCATGTCCTCTTGGCTGCCAGTGTGTGTTGGCTCTAAGAATACCTCCAGGTGTATGTATAGAAAGGATAATCCACATAATGGGCCCCTCCAAGCACAGATCAGCTGTCCCAGCTGTGCCTGTACTCCTGCATGTCCGAGTTTAGCTGATCCCCTGAACAGTAGGTCCATTATGATGTCAGGAAGCTGCGATGTAATGCAGCTAGGAAGTTGGAGGTGTGCCGCCCTCCATAAGTGTGTAGATGTGGTGCGCTCAAAGCTAAAGCATCTAAGTATAGCACATTGCAAGAAAACTCCATGGATTATGAACATAATCATGAGATGAATCTTTCCTTCTCTGATCTGTTATGGCTGGTTGATTTAAATCCTCCTCCTAAAGAACATTCATAAAAGGTCTTGTGTTATGTCACCATCTGTGCGAGTGTGTGTTAGAGACGTCATGTGAACTTCCCCCACAGTCGTCTGGTTGTGTGGACAAGGGATGGGTTCCAGTATTGTGGATCTAGAAGTCAACAGGACAGCTACAAAATGTAATATTTGCAGGAGCATGTGTTCAAATGTCTTCCATCCATCATTTGACGTCCAAAATGAGAATTTCAAGCATTTTTTAAAAATTTTAAAGGCTGAATGCTCGGCCTCATGGGGTTGCACCATGTTCTGTGACCCGTAAGATTCTGTGACCTCTAGCAGTGCACCAATGAATTTGTCCTGGGATGATGCAAGTTGCTGATCATGGTAATTTATATTTATTGTTCTTTAAAGATATATATTTGGTTTTTTTAACCATGCAATATGCTGTGTGAAATGTGTTATTTAACTGTTATTTAGCACTCCTATTTTCATTGAATTTTGTACAAAACAATGAAAACAAAGGCTTTTTGTTCTATTTATATTCTAATAAGCGCACCGTGCTCAATGTCAGCCATTGATTTAATTTAAATTCTCTGAAGGATGAAGTAGAATCAAGTTATTAATTATTTTCCTCGCGTCCTTTTTACTTAAGCTTCTTTGACCTCTGCAGCTGCAGCACGGCCCCCTGGTGAGCGGCGAAATGAGTCAGGAGGGCTGTAATGAATGTCTCAGATCGGTGACAAAATGTGTGGTGAAAAATCCCTGAAACGCTTTCACACAGCAGAAGGACCATGGTTTCGCTTTGATACTCAATTTCCTACTTTCAATTGCTGTAAAGCTATGTTCCAATTCACTCTTTGAGTCAAGACCGAATTGAAATGATACAGATTGGTCTGTGGAGGATTTCTTTATAGAGTCCCCAGCTTGTCCTGACTGAACTTTGAGCCGTGTGCATAGCTAGCTCCATAGCTTCGTCACAGGCGCGCATTGAATCCTGGGATAGATTGGCAAGAGAGGAGGACTGGTTTGACACCAGTGTTTGAAGGAGCCTTCGAAATGGGTTGCTTTTAAATGTATTCTAACCCTAAGCCCCCCCAGAAGGATGTGGCCCCTAGATCTAGACACAGCTAGACTCATGTTTGTTGTGTAATCAGGCCCCAAATCCAGACTTCTGTTTTTTTCTTCTCTTTTTACACAAAACATATGAATTTGATTTTGTTGCTTTGCTGACTGATGTTTGTTTTCACTCTCCGCCAAACAAACTACTTTCAAAGGGGCAGATTTGTAACTGGATTCACATTCATAAATACATACTGACCCTCAATCCTCAATTTTGATCGCAACACTCCTCCTAATAGTATTTTCCTGGTGTATTAGTCTTGTAGCATAAGATTATCCAAGTTTGGTTCAGGCCTCCAGCCGCCCTGCTGAATTGCCTTGAAGCAACATGCTGAATTCCTGCCAGCTAGTTTGTACAGCTCAGCCTGATCTGCGCTCCGAGTATTTCCCTGTGGGGGAAGCATCATCGCATCATTTAATGCCAGTGTCGGGCAGGAAGTTCGTTTCTCCGACGGCAAAGTAATAATATTATTTCAACTCTGAGGCATTCTTGTTTTGAATGGTATTTTATTCTTTGCCGGAGCTGCTGTCTTCAGGCTTACGTTATTATCATGGCTGCAGCGGAAACATAAAAGGTCAAACCCTGCACACGAGTAAGACGTTTTCAGCCTGTGTAAATCTTCAGAGCAATTGCTTCCCTTTGTGGTTTTGCTCAGTCTATACATCAAACTAGCTCCTTAAGTTCCCCGAGGAAATCAGAGGAAATATCAGCTATCTGCATTTAACTCATCCTGTGTGGTTGAAAATCAGCAGCAGATGATTTCAACCACACCGCCACCACCAGCCCTCCTCCCCATCCCCTCTCCGTCTGTGGAAAGAGGAGTAAGTGTATGCACACACACTTAAAAAGGCTCTATGGAGTGGGAGTGAGGAGTAGGAGGAGAGGAGATTGCTGGTGCCAAACATTGTGGCTGAATGAATCTGAGAGAAAGAATGGGAGAAGGAATAGTCGTGCCCCTCGAGAATGGAGGATGGGATTTTTTTTTCCTCCAGAGTGAAGGATGGGGAGGGGGCAAATTACCTCGCCCCAGGCAGATCTCAGAAGTGCTGACAGGGTTGAAATGGTCCCCCTGGCAACAGAGAAATGCTCGGATCTGAAGTCTGGATGCCGGTGTGTGTGTGTGTGTGGAGGGACTGGGTCAAGGTGCACTGCAGGTATGTGTGTTGGAAACAATGAGCAGATGAGAATAAAGCCCCTCATTTCAGATATAAACCTGCTGTATGAATATGCTCCAGACGAGAGTGAGAGTCCCACGGAGCAGGGAGTGAATGTCAAACATCAGCGATGTGTCCCAGCACAGCACAGCAGACGGGACAAGGACATCCAGGTCGACACAGAGAGAAGGACATGACTCACACTTCCTTACAGGGCTTTACAAGTGGGATTAGTTTAATAGTGCCGCATAATAATGCAGAATAATATACACAAGTGACTGCCACTGTCAGCTGTCAGTTTGGGAGCACAGATATAACTCTGTACACTTGAGCCACATCCATACTACCACGTTTTTTATCTGAAAATGTAGTATGGATGTAGCCTCAGGTATCTTTCCAAAGGTTAAAGGAAGGTTTGAGGTGTCTCTGGTCCCCTGCACAGCATATCTCACTCTGCCGTTTATCCAGCTTTAGAAATGTAAACCGTTTCCAAATCGCTGTTGTGTTAAATCCCTTCATCATGACTTCCTCACCTGATCTTTACATGTCTGTACATCAATAGCATCTTTCGTTATCAGCAAAGTGGTAACAACATGACTGTGAGGCTCCACAGCTCAACTCTGTATGTATTCATTTGCGTTGGAGGTGGTGATCCTGACGGCCCGAGCTCAACCAGACCAGGACGTACGATAGAACGTATTGACTATGTGGGAGTAGTTGTTCGTTGGTAATGATCAGTAGGTTTGGACTCCAACCTGTTTCTGCTGCAGAGGACTCAAACCTCAGTACACGAGGTGCCCACTCAACCAGGTGAGCTACTGGGCACCTTAACATATGAGCTCCTAAAGTCCCTGAGGTCTTAAAGATTTTGAGTTAACATTGCTCAAGAAGCCAGCAAATAGCTCGAACCAGTGAATGTTTGGTATTTATGCTTAAAAAATGCCAAACAATTAATCAAGATTAATACAATTTTCCATTATCCAACGAAGCGATTCATTGAGAAGTAAGTTCAGAATCTATTTATCAACTCGATTAAGAAAACTGGATTTTAGTTTCCCCGTAAAAGCGAGTTGTCTCTGCTACTCTGTGTGTGGCTTAGTCTAATTTTAGTGGTTTTAAAAGCAGTTTATAGTTCATTCCCACATTGTTAAGACTCTCCTTTCGGGCACACACACTCGCTGACAGAGACACACACAAAGGAGTCAAAGGTGAGGGTCAGAGGTCGCTGGTGTGTGGGTCACAGAGGAAATAAACAATGGGTGGGGAATCCTAGCTTCTGAAAACAGCAGTCCCCGTCCCTCTTCCCACTCGAGCTGAGCTCAGCATGTGTGACACCGAGTGGCCGGAGACAGAGAGCGGGTCCGCGGGTGCGTCCTCCAGCCTCGGGCAGGAGCTGCCAACAGGGCTTTGATTGACAGATTCGGAGGGAGAGGGAACACTATTGAATCCCCACAGGGCCAGTTGGATGAAGCACGCTGATGAATAAGTGTGTGTGTTACCGATGCCATGTGTTGCGGGCCTGAGTCACGGATCAGGATTACATCATCCCGCCCGGGTGCAGGAGTTGATGTATTGACTCTGACATTGTCACATGCCGGCCTTCGGAGCGCCATGGAAAGTTTCAACCGTAGCTCTGAAGGTGCAGAGGCCGTGTTCGATATTCATCTCAAGCCTTTTCAGGAAAGCGACGACTCAAAGTTCAAACAGGTTGTGTAATACAGCAGCTGCTTTACTGATGATGACTACTCAGTTGTTCATAGGGTTAATAATACTAATACTAACAACTATAAAAGGTTGTTCATTGCCTTTAGACAAATTGTATGCTACATCCACCAGGCAAGGGAAACAGTAACCTTTATTTGTAGTCTGCCCAGATCATATTACTCTACGCAGACTTTATAAATGGCTTCATTGTGGTTCTATCGACAACTGAGGCTGAATAGTTCTATTTATATTGGTATGAATGGAAAGCAGATTTAACATTTGCCTAGTGAAATTTGTGTTTCCAGTCTGTGCGGTGACATTTCTGCTGGTTTGTGAGTGGGGTTGTTCATTTGGTATATATTTGCATTGACAGTAACTGATATTAGCAAAGCTGTCGTCAGTCCTCTGGGACTGTGAAGCGTTAATTTAGTTGTATTGATGTATGCTCGCAATAACAACCGGAAGTCCTATTGAAAGCCTCTCATCCATTGATTGCTTATGTAACTGTTTGTTTGGTTTTGTTTGACTGTGTGTTTGTCATTGGCGCATGTGTCTGTGCCTGTGTATCCTGTGTGCTGCACAGATCAAACTGTACATACCTGTCAGCACTGCCATGCTTTCTCTTCTCCATCTTTCATGTCCGCTCCAGCTGAGTTATATATTCATGGTGCGACTTGTATCTGCGTGTTTCATATTGGAGTCATACAATATAATGGGGTTTATTGAGCTTGTATCACATTTCCAGCATCCAATAAATGTCCATTTATCATCTCAGCGAAGGAGGTTATGTTTTCATCAGCGTTTGTCAGATTATGCAAAAACTACTCAACGGATTTCCATTAAAATCTTGCCGAGGGGCGGAGCAGGACCTAAGAAAGATCTCATTAAAGTTTTTTGCAGATCCAGGTCAGGGCGCGAATCCAGGGATCTTTTTTATAACTGTCTTTAACATAGTGAGATAGGGTGTTAGCCTCTCTCCAAGAACCCTTCTGGTAAAAGCTACACAGTATTTACATGCATTATATGTTCTGCTTGTGCCAGGATTGCAATCATAGTAGAGCAAGGCTACAATAAAGTTTTTATATACACTTAAACCCGGTTTCTTCTGCTGTTGTGTGAACCAAAGAAAGGTGGTGTGGGTGAAGAATGTGGTGGGGTGAAAAAAAAGTCATTTTACAGTGGGCATGTTATGCTGACGCTCAGAGGCCGAGCGTGCGGGTTGGTTTAAAGTTAGCTCGAGCTATAAAAAAGATTAAAAAAAGTCACAAAATTCTAGTTTTCTTGTTTTTTGGAGGCTTCGGCACGTCAAATCCTCTGAAGACCTCATTTAAACTCTGTCTATTGGACTAATGAAGATGTCTCAATCTAACTGTTGACTCACCTTGGAGCAAGCAAACTCAAATACGCACAAACCCTGAATCTTCTCTTCTCACTCATCTGAGGGTTTGAAAGTGAGACCCTGTCGCCTCAGCAGTACGTTTACGTTTCTGATCAGCACAGCTAGAAGCCTGAACATTTCTCTGAGTAATCCAGAGGGTTCCTTAGAGAAAAAAAAGTGCCTGTGTGACCATGTTGGGATAAGGGCTTATTCTGCTGGAAATTCCCCCTCTTTTCAGCCGTCAGTTCAGCAGTCATTGTTGGCAGGTATGGCTGTGCTCAGGCTGAGGAATGTGTTGAACTACTTCACTGTTTTAG